>NC_137823.1:40606465-40813965 GCF_963921795.1 Nannobrachium achirus
CTGCCCTCTTTGCGAACTGAGGCTGGCAAAATAAGCCTATTTTATTTTGGCCCATGGGCTCGGAACGACCTTCAATCCAGACTCGAAATTGGCTTCCTTGATCTCATTTAGGAGTTTTAAAAAGATTACAGCGGAAGTTCCCCACACAAGCTATTCCTGCTTTGAAGTTTATTTTATTTATACTGGTGTTTTATCATTGCTTTGCTTTTATCGTAAATTGTATTTATGTGGTTGGTGACTGTTATGGCCTAAGACTTAAGGGACTGTCATTGGAGTATTGTTCGGTATTGTCTATTCTTTACATCTCTTTGCCAGTGCATTGTTGCAAAAGATACCTTTTTCCTCAGCTACATGGCATTAACCTTCTATCTTTCAGTAAGTAATTGGTTCACAGCAGTGACAAATCTACACACCTTGATCTTCATGGTGGACGGGGCCAGGGCAGTGATCTCCTTCTGCATGCGGTCAGCAATACCAGGGTACATGGTGGTACCCCCGGAAAGCACGTTGTTAGCGTACAGGTCCTTGCGGATGTCGATGTCACACTTCATGATGCTGTTGTAGGTAGTCTCATGGATACCGGCAGACTCCATGCCTATATTTAGAAAAGGAGAAAGTATTGTGAGGAAAAACACATTTTGATGTGATGTGGTTTGATGTTTTTTTTCACTATTCAAGTAAAAGGACGTTTTGTTGTCAGCAGGGTGCAAAACACAACACGAGCCACCCACCGATGAAGGAGGGCTGGAACAGGGTCTCGGGGCAACGGAAACGCTCGTTGCCGATGGTGATGACCTGGCCGTCGGGCAGCTCGTAGCTCTTCTCCAGGGAGGAGGAGGAGGCGGCGGTGGCCATCTCGTTCTCAAAGTCCAGAGCCACGTAGCACAGCTTCTCCTTGATGTCACGGACAATCTCACGCTCAGCTGTCAAGGAAAGGTCATAAGAGTGTTTAATGGTTTTGTTTATGAAAGACGCGGCGAAGAATTTCACAGTCTATGTCAGTCTATTAAAAATGATCATGTCCAGCATTTATGCACTAACACACACAAATTAAGTCACATTTGGTGGACATTTTTTTTAAAGCAATGCAAAGTCTCGCATCATCTCCATTGACCATTTGTTAAAACAATGACACAATCACCAGTTCTTGAGAAATTACTCTAAGTATTATATGCTGACTCTTTTGCACATTTGATTGGCTTAAATTACTCTCATTTATGCATATAAGCACACATCTTTATATGCTCATCATAGTGTATTGTTTTTCCAATTTTGTCTATAGTCACTTATTATGACATGGCCAGAATAGGGAAGTTAGGGTACAAGTGCTTAAATTTCAATATAGATGCTACACGTATACTGGCTAGTTGCATGAAGGGGCCATAACACTAAACAAAAGGCCCAAAGAGTTTGTCGTAGTAAAACTGTTATGTAGCCTACTTACCAGTGGTAACAAAGGAATAGCCACGCTCAGTCAGAATCTTCATCAGGTAGTCAGTGAGGTCGCGACCAGCGAGGTCCAGACGCATGATGGCGTGGGGCAGAGCATAACCCTCATAGATGGGCACATTGTGGGTCACACCATCACCAGAGTCCAGAACGATACCTATTGAAAGACACGTGGTTATGTCAGCTCTATCGACAGCAGCAACTTCAGTTCAGAATCAGAATGATAACAGGTCTTCATCAGCTTCTCCTCTAAAGCCCAAGAAACTGTATTGCTTTTTATCTACATGACATGATGATAAAGATCTGAAGAACAATGTTTTTAATACAATAAAACTCAACATTCAATTTGTATTGTTATTATCTTATGTTGAGTACACAGGAGTATTTGTACTTTAACATTGCAGCAACTTTGACCGAACTATGACTAAGCTATACTGCATTAAAAAGACTATGCAATTACAGATTATATTATAGCTGCTCTGGATGAGTGGACAAAAAAGCCATGGCCCCAAGCCTCATCATAAAATCATACAGTTAGAGCATCTGGTCTCACCTGTGGTACGACCGGAGGCGTAGAGAGACAGCACGGCCTGAATGGCCACATACATAGCCGGGACGTTGAAGGTCTCGAACATGATCTGGGTCATCTTCTCCCTGTTGGCCTTGGGGTTGAGGGGGGCCTCTGTGAGCAGGGTGGGGTGCTCTTCAGGGGCAACACGCAGCTCGTTGTAGAAGGTGTGATGCCAGATCTGAGGAGTGGAGGAGAGGAAGAGACATTAGTAAAAGGCTATTAAGCAAAATAACAATAATAAAGCAAAAAAGGTAAATATAGCTCCTTATCATGAGGTTAGAATTAGGTCATCATTGCCTATTGATTCATATTCTTCACAGCTATTGTCCTTATTCCCAAGATGGAATGAATCTATATGATCCTTTAGGATCACAGGAACATTTACTAAGGCTCTGACTACAGAGAGCCAGAAGCATAAGACTTCTTAACATGATTTATACTACTGAGTGATATTTTTATCAGACTCATAATAAATGCATGGCCCTGCTTTAAAGTCTGAAGTTATTTTCGTTGACATCTGATTGCCATGTCTTTCTTTCAGTGGGGCAGCGTCTGTCAAAGCTCAGACACAACTGTGTCAACAAAAATGCCTAAGCTTGATTTACACTTCAAACGACGGTGTCGAAATGCCAGAAATAGCAGACCTACGACGTCACAGCGCATTGCAGTGTGATGCGTCGTGAGATTGTAGATCTGCTATTTTCGGTGCAGCGTCAGTGCATTATACCCCCGATGCTCACCTTCTCCATATCATCCCAGTTAGTGATGATGCCGTGCTCGATGGGGTACTTCAGGGTCAGGATACCTCTTTTGCTCTGAGCCTCATCACCCACGTAGGAGTCCTTCTGCCCCATACCCACCATGACACCCTTTGGGAGAGAAAGGGAGATGTTTTATAACAAACCAGAGAAGGACATCAAATATTAGCCCATACTATCATTCATATGAGCTATCAAACCCTTTTCCTACGTCAGTGGTTCTCAAACTTGGGGTCGGGACCCCAAGTGGGCTCCTCAAATTATTTTTGTGGTGTCCCCAGATGATTAGCTTACCGGTAATGTAAAAAAGAAGTCTCACTCAACGGTAAACAAACCTACATAAGTGTACAGTATACAGTATACAGGGTATCTTTACATTTATAAAGTGACAATTTAAGGACTTTCAAGACCGTTTTAATACCAAACTGGCCAAACCATCAAATATTAAGTAAGCAAGAGGCGAACATTGTGAAAATAGCCGATCTACATGCTCACAACGCGTCGTGTTGTGAGCATGTAGATCTGCTATTTTCACAATATTTATCTGTGGAACCGAATTAAATGTAATACCTACAATTCCAAGTGCTTGTCAGGGTGGGAGTCACCATCAAAATATGTTCATTTTGGGGGTCACAGCCTAAAAAGGTTTGAGAACCCCTGATTTATAGGCTAAGTTTGTGTATAGCCGTACCTGGTGACGGGGGCGGCCCACGATGGAGGGGAACACAGCGCGAGGAGCGTCATCTCCGGCGAATCCGGCCTTCACCAGACCAGAGCCGTTGTCGCACACAAGAGCGGTAGTTTCATCATCGTCACACATGATGTCAGTTGGGTTTCTGTTGGGACAAGATGTATTCTCTTTGTTAAACAGAGTTTACATGTTTTACTAAAACATATAAACACTAGCCCTTACCCGTTCAAAGATATGAGCTCCAAAATGATGTGCAGTGTGTGGGTTATGGGATGTGCACTGTGCACACAGTATATGAGGGATGGAAAGTAACTTTAACTGGTGCTTGCATGATGTAGGAGCATCAATGTAAGAAACCCGTTTCGTTTAATGGCTACAGAGATACTGTCTCCCCCCTCCCCCCCAGCCCGCCCGCCCACCCGCCTGCACACACACCCACCTGCCTGCACACACACACACACACACACACACACACACACACACACACACACACACACACACACACACACACACACACACACACACAGAGCTGGTTAAACATTTTGCCTCAAGCTAGATGCAGAATAGATGTGCCTCATGCTAGATGCAGAATAGATAGTAGATACACCATAAAAATGCTAATATACAGCATACGATTTGTGAAAGTGACAAACGGGCTTCACAGTTATGTCAGGTGTGTTCATATGCTTATGGTGATGCGATTTCAGATCAATTGCTCCAGCCACTGAGGAGAAACGCTGTGACAGACACTCACTCAGACACTCACTCAGACATTCGCAAAATTATAGTATAGATGGCTGCTACAGTCGGAATCACTAGGCCCTGTTTATTTGCGGGGGCCTACTACAGCTGATGAGGCGAATTGAGCTGAATTGTTTGTTGTTTACCTGGACACTCGCTACTAAATGAGCCCAGAAATGAACAATAATAGGCTTTTAGCCAATAAGCTTAATCACAAACATAGGCATACAGTATCTCAAATTATTATAGGATAGTCTACAGCACAACATGCACATTTTGTTTAAATAAAATAATCAAATGTTAACATACCCTGACACTCACGGTAAAGAAATGGTTAAAGTGTAAAAGTAATCTAACCTAATTTAACCACTTGAACCTATACTTCCTGTAGTTGACCAGAGTATCCCAGAGCTCTATTCAATGCCCTCTCCATTTTTCCCTCAACACTAAATCTCTTCACTGAATATAGCAGATCAACAAGCTCAAAACATGTCACATTGTGATGTGAGCTTCTAGATCTGCTATTTTGGCCGAATGATCACCCTAGAATAAGGTTAGGGTAGGCCAAGACAACAGTGATACAACTATGTAACTTAATGCTGGCATCACCAACAAAATACCCAGCTTTTACTCATAAGTGGGGGAAAAAGAAATGCTGCATAGGTAGACCGATGTCCATTTGTCAGTAACCTAATCCATCCATAGCAGTCTATGGTGAAATACCTGATATTCAAACATAAAAAAATAAAATAAAATAAAAGTTCCAAATAGAAGTTAATTCCATGTTTGCGTCTCCAGTTACTCCAGTGAGCGCCTCCTCGGCAGATAATGTAACTTGCATCAATGACGCTACTCACCAGATCAGCACCAAGAGTTGTTCCTGTGTCGGGAAGTAGTGGCAGTAGTGTGGTAGAGAAAGGAGAGGGCCGACACCAATTTATAGCCCTCCTCCACATGTTGCCGCCTCTACTCCAGACGCGCCCCTCTTCCTTATTTGGTGGCCCCCCCTGTGCCATTGAGCGGGGTCTCCATGAATGGAAGAGCGCGCAAAGAGCAGAGCAGTGGGGAGGCCCCTCCCGACACGGAGCCTCCTTGACGCCCATGTATGGAAAGGGGGCTCATGCGGAGGAAGGGCGGTGGGCTGTGACGGTGCGAAGAGGTATTTCTCTATTTTCAACACCCCAGTAGGAGCGGGCGGACCCTAAAGCAAATGTTGTTTGTGGGATATGGTTTCAAGCATCTTGCTAATGTCATGCCAGGGAAGTGGACTGGGTGTCTAGTTGTCGCCCTGTGAGAGAATATTTTGCAGAGTGTACACAGACTGGGGGATGAACTCTCCTGTCATTTTATTGATGATTAGTGATATAGCCCTTTATTAGACGCCACTCAAAGGTGAACCACTGCCCTTGTAGCATGTCACATGATCTGATTATAATGATTTGGGCTCAAATGTATTGGCCATGTCCACTAAAATGATTGCTGCACGTAGGCTACATCACAATGCTGAATATATTACTATATCTATGAGTAGGGTGACCAGACGTACGAGTTTGGCCTGACAAATATCATATCTCTGTCCAGGTTTTCAACTTTCACTACAACATTGTCATGGTTTCGCCAGAATTAAAATAATAGTGGTTGCATAGATGTTTATCATGTTCTTTTCATGTAAACATCACCTAACCATTCAGAAAACATGAACAAATGCATTGTCAGTATAACAGTAACAGTTGAAACAGTATGCAATAATAATAATAATCTATTTTAGTTACTTATGCCTTGCCCATGGCTTATGCCCCGTATACTTCATTGTTCGACAAATAGCTAAATAACCGATCTGCAAGACTGCAACGCATGCAAGCTGTTTTTGAAAATATTTACGTTTTCATTTAATTTTACTTTTACTGTTTTGAAAATATAATATATAATGGCATGCCCAAAATAGGGACGCCTCACTGAGAATCAGATAACAAATGTCTTTCCAAAATGCATGTATTGACTAATTGAAAACAAGAAATGTTAATGTGATTTTTTTTTAGTCAGTTTCACAATCCCAGCTCTGGACTATAGCTTGTAGTCCACACCACAGCCCTTTAGTATTTGTTTCTGTACTAGTCTCTAGGTACTTAATACATATTTATTTTCTCTCTGTATAATTCTGTAGGTGTAAATGGATTCCTGTTACTGTGGCGAGCACAGGCAGGCTTGACCCCCCCCCCCCCCCCCGTGACCGTTGGCTATGAGTCACATAACCAAATGAGTGGGTGAGGTAATCCACAGACACCAGTGTTTTAGGCATAGAGCCCACCCACCCACAGTCTCTCTTTGAGCATCTGTCAGCTCAGCTGTGCTGGGGTCTCCTGCTCAGGCTATGTGTGCGCGTGTGTGTGAGAAACAACTGGCAACGTTTTGTTTTTGCTTTTTATCAAAGCAAGGAACAAATAGGTGAGAGGGTGCCTTTATATCCACTATGGGGCTGTTAAGTATGACATCATTTTGTAGGCAGAGGAGAATTTCTGCCCCCAGTTTCCGTGAATCTTTTTACTATTTTTACTATTTACCTGTACACATTTTTCTTCTCTTTGTTGTTGAAAGGAAAGTGTTAGAATTATACTTTAGTCGTTTTTTTTGTCTCGGATCTGTTGAAATAGCGAGGGACAGAAAATGCTCTGCGGGCAGAGTTCTCCTCTGCCTACAAAATGATGTCACGGCTTAAAAGCCCCATAGGAATCAAATGAAGCAATACCTGCAATTCATAATTTGATATGTTTGAGGTCCAGAGAAACCAGGAAACGGAAAAAGAAAGAAAGCAGATCATTCAGAAAGAACAAAAGACAGTATATAGTTCAGAAATAAGATATTCAGAAAACAATAAAGGAAGCAGATAGTTCAGAAAGAAATAAAGGGGGCACAAACTGTGGTTCTGAACGAAAGCAAGAAATCATCAAAGAAAGACAAAATAAAGAGAACCGTAGGACGGTAGGGGAGTTTGACCTTTCAGACTTGAATTAACACTTATAATTTGACAGTATGTTTCGCTGGCGTGGACTGGACCATCAATGATCTCCTTTGTTTATTCCCTGTGTGTTTTTCTGTC
Organism: Nannobrachium achirus; assembly: GCF_963921795.1. NCBI lineage: Eukaryota > Metazoa > Chordata > Actinopteri > Myctophiformes > Myctophidae > Nannobrachium > Nannobrachium achirus. The sequence continues at coordinate 40,613,773 of NC_137823.1, forward strand.
ACCGGAGGGGAATCCTTAGGGAGGTCAGGGATTGATGTTATCCCTGGCTTTTAACCTTTCTCTGCAGTGCTCCCGGACCCTCTTCCCATGTGCATATCGAGCAGGCAGGATTGATCTCCTGTCATCAAGGATTCTATCAATGTCAATTCAGTTCCACCCAACACGCCTGTGTTATGTAAACTGCCCTGTTCTGGAGAGTACACAAGTTCCAATATCCACTGTGTCTTTGTATGAAAGTAGTAGATCTTTAGATTATAGATTTAGATTATCAGCCCTAATGGGAGTTTGTGACTGTACAGAAATGCCAGGCCATAACCACATACTCACAGTATACAGTAGGCCTACATACATGTGTTCACTTTATAACCACTTATCTCCAAAAAGTAAACATGTCAAGAAAGAAGAAAATATTGATTCGGTTTATTTTCGAATATCAACGTTCAGCCTCACATGTATCATGGTTCTCACACATAAATGACCTCATATACTGTTTTTAATGATAATAATAAAAAACACAGAACTGCAGTTTTGTTTGACAGTGGCCATGTTTCATCACAGCACTTTTAAGTGCACAATATGCATCTGAAAATCTGAAACAGAAGATGACATTTTTTTTCTATATTTATGCCCTGCTGCCATTGAGACTGGAGTTTTACAGTCGATACAGGCGTGGACTGCGCTACTAAATGGATTTCCTTACTTGCTGCACCTAAATTAGAAATGGACTTTGATCTAGATGCTGTAGTCCTGCTCAGACAAGAATGATAGAAAATACTATGCTATGCTCTTCATTGCTACACAGGATTATGCATTTAAAGGACCATTCCACCAACGAATCCCAGCTTTGAGAATTGAGCATTCTAAAGTACAGCACCACAATAAGATTACAGATTAGTGTCGGATTTTGACATGTTCTTCTTATTCATGTTCTAGAAACACTGTTCCGACTTGTACAAGAAAGAACACCAAGATAATATGCATGAGTTCATAATCTAAGTGCTCTAAATCAAAATATCCACTTGGTAATATGAGTTTATGTGTTCAGGGAATGCCACACCAGCCTATGCTACTTGAAAACATATAAATATTCGATGATCTTTTAGATTTGATGGGTCAGGGGATATGGTCACATTATCCACTTTGAACTTGGTGTTCAACTTATTTTTGGGCATATCATTGTATCTTCCACAAGTTTTCCAAAACATTGCAAAATAAACAAGAAAGTAAAGCACCATTTTAATAAGTGAAGGGTCTTGGTCACATTCATGAGTGAGTGGGCATGTTCACATTCATGGGCGAGAGCTCTTGGTCACATTCATGGGTTGACAGGCCACTGGTAGCCTTTGCTGAAAAGCCCCTTTTCATGCATTCATCCTGCATTAGAAACAGGCTATTTTGTCTTCTATATTTTTCAGCACAAACGTTTCTAGCAACAAAAATAATAAAACATTTTTTTTTATCATTGTTCAATTTAGTGGCAAGTAACACACACACACACACACACACACACACACACACACACACCCATTGTGTGGGGCCCTGCGTGAGTACGGCCCCCGAGAGTGTTCCGAGACAAACAAAGAACAGCACCTACACAGTCACACCTGCCGCTCCCTAGTGTGACTTCTGGGAGATCAGAACAGAAGTGGGCGGGGAAACAGTCTCATCTGTGGCAGCTGTCATTGAGTGACAGGCACAGGGAGCCAGCCTGCGCTCTAACACTCAAGACCCCAAGTTGTTCTCAAACTTTCTTTACTATAATATCCCCACAACTACTTCATCAGTGTTTATCAGTGTTTTGAAAAAAAGAAAGCTACCTAACATACTGGAAAGAGACAACCCAAAACCAAAGCAAAATGGAATGCTATCTGGCACTAAAAAGAGAATATACATTAGCAGAATATCTGAGCACAGTAAAAGACCCAAAACTTAGGAAAGCCTTGACTAGGTACAGACTCAGCGAACACAGCCTTGCAATAGAGAAAGGCCGACACAGACAGACCCCACTCCCAAGGGAAGATAGGCTATGTACCCACTGCACACACAATGTGGTAGAAACAGAGCTACACTTTCTAACCACCTGCCCACTATACCAAGACATCAGAGACACATACTTCCCACAGATTACACACACCCGAAGTGATTTTGAAAACTCGACCAATGATGAAAAACTCCCATACTTACTGGGAGAAATACAACAATGCGCTAACACAGCAGCAAGATTTGTGAACTGTTGCGACAAAAGAAGGCTAGAAACACAACCACCCTAAGGACTACAAACCATGGATTGACATCTAGACCTACTGCACATACAGTATGAAACAGAGCTGATACCTTTATGTATTTTGAGGAAAATAATGCTGCTATTTGTACCCTGTATATATATAAAATGTCACAATGCGACATAGCTCTGTTTACACAATGCTGTACCCCCTCCAACTGTATATGTTCCCCATTTTCAACTGTTTTTTTATTGTATTTGTGATGCTTGCTTTGGCAATGTAAACGTATGTTTTCTCATGCCAATAAAGCTCCTTTGAATTGAATTGAAGTTTTGCTGTTGTTGTTGTTGTTGTTGTTTTTGGAGTATCCCAGCAGGGGTATCACAATGTACCCCCATACTACCCTCATTTGAGAAACAATTTAGACAGTACACAGAAGCACATATAGGCTACTAAGTGTTAATGTATCAATGTGTAACTATAGAGGGTTATGCACGTGACATCATCATCATACCCGGAAGTTATGTGGTGGCAAAAAAACTACTTTCTGGCCTTGACAGCCCATACATCCAAACAGAAAAGTATCTGATTGCATTAAACGACGTCAAACAACGTTAAACTCACTTTGCCATTTGATTTGCCATTAACTTGCATGCATGCGCATACCCTCTATAGAGAGAGTACAATGTAACCAAAGGGACCCTTAGGGTGTATCAACAGATTAAAACTCTGATTGATACTGTGTATTAACTATGAGGACGGCCCACGTGAAAGCGGATCAGCCTTTTGGTTAAGTCATCCTCGACCTGGACGACATCACAGTGCAAAGGGTGATTCTCAAACTGGTTAAGAGGTGGGAGAATTTCTGAGCAGGTGTCACCAAATGGACCATTTGGTTACATTTGTACTCTCAGAGTTACAAAAGGATGCATTAACACTGGGTAATTTAAAAGAAAGATACTAATTATTCACAGCATTTAGAGAACACCAATTACTTCTGTCACCTACTGTTCAAAACACATTTAACAGACAAACAATGGCAACAAAAGCTTTATTGTCTAAAAGCCTTTCTCTAAATTCAGGTGACTGTGGATCAAAACCATTCACCTCAAGACTTACTCTGACAGTAACAGATCGAACATACAGAGAACATTAACCACATCAGCTTCGTTGTAACTTGTACGACAAAAAAAGCGAATCTGCAAGTTCACAAATCGTTGCGATGTGACGCCTTGTGAGCTTTTAGATCTGCTATTTTTGCTATTTAACACACACACACACACACACACACACACACACACACACACACACACACACACACACACACACACACACACACACACACACACACACACACACACACACACACACACACACACACACACACACTGAATGTGCCCAAAATACGGACACCAGGGTTAACGTGGTTGACAGATATTATAGGTTCCAACATTCCAAAGATGGCATAACCATCTATTTTGCAATTTGTGTTCAAGCTGAGTGTGCAGTATTAGAACAGCATGTACAGTACAGCTTGACGATGCACAGACACCAAGTACAAATTGATTTGTGATTCAACGCCTCCCTCTGGCCAAGCAAGGTAATGAGCGACAGCGGGCGGCAGTGGCCTGTGACAGGATGAGGCGGCAGTGGCCTGTGACAACATGGGGGGTAGCAGTGGCCCGTGACAACAGAACCCACTCAGGTGATGCTGGGGACAGGGTGCATTAAGAGCTGGCTGTAGGCTCACTAGGCTGACACGACCCTTTTGCTGTGTCACATTAAGGCCATTCCTCCGGTATAGCGTTTCCTGTGTAGACTCACTGTGACCTTGAAACACAAGAAGGCTCGAGCAACTTCCAAACAAGGGCCAGACCATGGCCTGTAGGGCCCTGGGGGAATGCACGGCTACTGCCTAAAAACTCCTTCCATGGTTTCTACTATACCCCCACCCCCTGGCAAAGCTCCCGACAGACGCGCGCGCGCGCGCACGCACGCACACACGCACACACGCACACACACACACACACACACACAGGCAGTCAGAGATGCTTGGGATTCTTATGCAGGTCTCAGAGTTCTCTTGCGCCTCCCTCCCACATGCACGCGCGGCCGCACTCACACACATCATCTCCCTCCCACACACACGTCGTACGCATGAGCTCGTGTGCACACACACACCCTTGAAAATACACAGACTCAAATATTCACTACTATGACTCGCAGTTAGGCAGCCGCGTGCAGTCGCGCACGTACATGCACGCACGCACGCGCGCGCGCGCGCGCGCTGCGCGCGCACGCACGCACGCACGCACGCACGCACGCACACACACACACACACACACACACACACACACACACACACACACACACACACACACACACACACACACACACACACACACACACACACACACACACACACACACACACACACACACACACACACACACACACACACACACACACACACACACGCACGCACGCTCATACAAAAGCACACTTGATCTGTCACACACTTAGCTGCTATTAATACTTCCTAAGCCCACACACAATTAAAATGACCTGTAATGTCAGACGCTGGTTGTGGGGATTGGGGATGGGGGGGGTGGGGTGGGGTGGGGGGCTCACTATGTCAGGAATGTCTGTGTGAAATGAACCCGCCAACCTGGTGGAGAAGAGGTTGGGTGGAGAGGAGGACAGTCTTGCAGTGGTTCTCAAGATTTTCATTTCAAGGAGATTTTAGTTTCAAGAACTACCCATAACGGTCCATTTAGTTCAATTTGTATACCGAGTTACACCCTTGGACCCCACTTTGAGAACCACTGTTGTACTGCAAAACAGAAGAGAACACAGCGCACCCTGGAGGCCAAACCCTACACCAGGCGATTCCTTTATGATCCCATGCACTACTTGTGTTAAATGAGGGTGTCTGTGCAGCTGAATTCGTTTTAAAACATGGGGAGAGGAGTGTAGGAGAGGCAGACATCCGCTTTACAGCCTTAAACTGTTTCAGTGCCACCGATGTACACGACTGTGTGAGGGAAGCATTTCAAAGTTGTGTGAGTCAACAGTCTGTCTCGAGAGACTACTCTACTCGGACAGTGTGTAAAACTGAAACATTGACGCAAATGGACCGGTTGACTTTATATTTCACTTTAAAAAAACGGAAATACATTAATACAATAAAAGAATATTAAAAATAAATGAAAAAGTTCATCGAAGAAACACGGCCTGCTCACTTATTAGGATGTTAGTATGAGTCACCAGAAAAAAAATAATTGGTATTTTTTGATGAATTTATAATGGTTAAAATTTACAATGGGTGTGTATGGGGTGGCGTCCTGCAGGAGGAAGGCCTGATAACATTTACATCAAATATCTAAATATTGAATCAAGCAAATTAAAATCTGTTCAGGGTGTTCATAAAAGCCTGATTAGACGATAAAATGACCAAAAGTCTTTTTGAAAGTGAAATATCCCTTTAAATCAACACTTCCCCATTCATTCATCTTTCGGACGCAAAGCTCCTAAATTGCTTCCTACATCATTGTTATGCAACAAGCATAAGTGAGGCTGTGTCTACATGTGATGGGATTACAGTAGGCTACAACTGCCATTGGCAGGGGGAAAAAAAGCTAAATTGCTTGTCGTGTTAAAAAAGGGGAGATAAACCCTTAATATTTAGCCATCATGCAAGGGAGGGTTGACCATCATTGCATCATCATTGCATTATTTTTTAAGACCCAAACAAAGCTCAGTTCTGCAGAGAACTGCACTTCAGGTGAACCCTGCTCAAAGCCACTGTCTGTCTGAATGATCTCTGATGTTTGAGTGATATTGTCTACCGGACTCATAATAAATGCATGGCCCTGTTGTCCCCCAAAAGTCTGAAGTTATTCTCGTCAAGGTCTGATTGCCATGTCTGTCTTTCTTTCAGTTGGGTAATGACTGTCAAAATACGGACAGACAACCGCGTCAACAAAAAATAGACTTGGAGAGCTTCCAAGGTGTTCCAAGGTGGTTACATGACCTTTCTGGAGCCCGATCAATGGTTCTAAATGTTACTATGGAGAAACTTAACTCCTTAACCACAACCACAGAACCCTAGCGTCCCTATTATCAGTGAACATTTGGCAAAATGACAGTACTATAGGACAGGGGTCTTCAACGTTTTCAGGCCAAGGACCCCTTAGTTGAGAGAGAGAGATGAAGCAGGGACCCCCACAACCTTTTCATTCCATATTGTTTCATCATTTGACAGGACAATCATCAGTGTATTTTGGATTCATGTCAATTTGTGTTTTCATTTCAGATATTTAACCACTTGAATCGTCAATACTTAATAAACTTTACCTTTCACTCTGTACTAGCTCTGCTCTTTTTCCCCTCTACACCAAACCTCTTTGCCGAAAATAGCCGACCTAAGTTCACAACGCCTCGCGCTGTGAGGTGTTGTGAGCTTGTAGATCTGCTATTTTTGGCTAAAGTGCTCAAAATATGGACACTATAGGGTTCAGGTGGTTAATATAAAAATGAGAAAAAGGTTTCCATCACTCAAAGATTTGGAGGACCCCCTGTAGTAACTCTGAGGACCCCTAGGGATGAACATAGCATGAAAAAAACACCAAAATACAATATCATCACAAATATATAAAACACTATGTACAGACTACAGAGTAGAAAAAAAGGTGTGTGAAAGGTGGGGGAAGGGAATGCAGGTTAAAAGGGGGGGGGGGGTAATAGTGAGGGTGGTCACCTTTCTAAAGGTGCAAAGAAAAACACTTAGTGCTTCAAAGAAACTATGACACCAGGTAAACATCAAACCTACTGTAGGTTGCATCTGTCATGCGCTCTAAATAACATTCTTGGAATTTGTTGTGAAGTGAAAAAACACATCTGAATAACAAAACATGTGTGACTGTGAACAAGTAGCCAACATACAGTATATAGCTGCATTGTATTTAATCTATCAAAAAGCAGGTGACAGGAACAGATGGAGTGATGGGGTGAGCGTGGTGGGAGTCTGAAGAGATCATCTTCAGACTGTAGTGGAACATGGGGAGTGAGTCTGAAGTCCTGACTGAGGGGGAGTTTGTTCCACAGCATGGCATGCAGGGTGTTTTAGGGAAGGAAGAAAACAGACATCCTTTGTTAGTCGATCTGAGCGGTAATGGGTGTGGGCAACTGGGCAAGGGTCATCACAATGCTGGCTTGTAGTGGGCATTTTGTCAAATTACATTTTTTTTGCCACGAACATACACAATGAGTGGACAATAATATTACCAGGAACACATAAAGAGATATCCCTGAATGAACAGGTCTGTTACTGGACCGAGTTGGGGGGTCCTTGCAAATATAACATTTGAGAACCACTAGTGGACTCCTAATGTGCCATAGTCTCATACATATTCTGAAGAAAACCTGAAGACTTGACTTCAGTAATTGGGTCTTATGTTCGAAATAAGAACATTATAATGGTTTGTAAAAAATACAAATAAAATCTACAATGTGCCAGGGACAAGTCCAAGTCTTTGCTACGGACTCATGTGTCTGTGTACGGACATGTTGTGTCATGTCTTGAAGGTAATGGTGTGCCATACCCTTAATTGATTTGCCATGTAGTTTATCACCAAATTTGTACTGATTAAAACCGCTGTGCAGTCTGGACAGTGCTTAACCTAGTGGCTAAAATGAGTTCACCACCATATTTCAGCAAGATTCTGAATGGTTAATAAGCACCATAAATAATTTGATAGACTACAGCTGGAAGGCTGAATTGCTTGGCTTTCAGTTCAATTCATATCCATATGGGACTGGAAATAAAGGTACCTTGATGCTTCAATCAATGGTAGACAAGGAGTTGAGCAACATACCAGATTATAATCACTTTGTTCAACAAGTACTGTAAACGCACCTTCAAAATATTAACAGTATAGTAATAACACATAATGATTAAATGTGAGTGCATAGTGAAACATGGACTGGAAACAAGGCCCACACCAAGTGCAATGGAACAAGCATGTGTATGAATGAGAGAGATGAGTATACAGGTCTGATATCAGTCCCTAAACTCCCAAATATATACCATCAGGGGCGTCACAAGGGGGGGGGAAGTGGGACTGAGTTACTACTAGTCACACTGAGTCACAGTGCGGCACCGAGTGCCACGCTGCGAGCTTGTAGATCAGCTATTTTTTGTGAAAATATGTTCAAATCTTTGAATATATGTATTTTTTAAGCAAACATTTGTAACTCAAATTTTGCTTCTGGGGGGTCCCTGGAATTAAATATTTTGAGATGGGGGTCCGTAGCCAAATACATATCATTTTGGGGGTCCTTCACATTAGAAAGTTTGAGCACCACTGCAGTGATAAATACATTATCACTGCATTCCAATTTATTTAGCTCTGAACAGGAATTCATTATTCATACAAATGCATTGTGGAATGTATGCTATGCCTATATAGTGTAAATCCATTGTATATTAAATATTGTGTATATAGTTGGCAGCTTACTTTTGCCTATTTTTAGTAAATGTGTTTGTTCATGTACAATACCATTTTTGTAAATGGCTCTTTAGTGTTGCTTTAGTGTAATAGACCAACCTTACATAAACAAATTCCTTGGATGTGCAAACAGACCTGGCAATACTATTCTGATTCTGATAATAGTTGCATATAGACACAATGCAAGTGTGTCTATTGGTCACTCTGAGCATGAACCAGGGGTGTGTGCAAACAGTTAAGTTTTCCTTGACTTTTTACCAGGCTAGGAAGTAGGAAGTAGTCAGTAGTTTCCAGTGAAATGAAACTGAGAGCTACATTTGGAGAACAAGTTGCCTGCACACCACAGTTACACAGCCACGGTAAGCCAAAAGTGTTTAGATTAGATACTGTATGTTAGATTAAATATGATATTCTTTATATGTTTGCTGTACTTGTTTTCAGACTGTGTGCCCTTTAAACCATTTAGATCCGAGGCAGATTCTAAAAATGTCAGTGTCAGCTTTCTGAAAAGCTTATGTTGCTACAGTATATCAGTGGTACTCAAACATTTTCATGTCAAGGACCCCCAAAGTTATATGTATTTGATGTGGACCCCCATCTCAAAATAGTTAGTTCCAGGGACCCCCAGAAGCAAACATTTTAGTTGCAAATGTTTGCTTTAAATATATATAGGCCTATAATTTATATATTCCAAGATCTTCAAAATTTGTAAAGATTTTTCAAAAACAACAGATCTACAAGTTCATAGCGCCGCACGAAAAGACACTGTATGCACTTGTATATCTACTATTTTTGAATATCCGAAGTATAATATAACAGTTAAAGTGATTAATCTGACATGACTCAGATGCTTCCCCGGTTTTAATGTATCTACAACGAATACCAGAAGAGTCGTCGGAAAGAAACACCCTGGGCTGATGGTTCATGCCTTTTGATTGATTGATTGAGGTATTTATTAGAAGTTTTGGATAGGAAAAGGTACAGTTTCATGACAGTACAATGTCAACTAAAAGGAAACTTGGGTAAGGATAGGCTTATTTGTTATTTTCCATTGAGATCCTTAATATCTTAATATACCTCTGTAAACTATGCCTAAACGGTTAAACCTAAACTTATTCCTAACCTTAACCTAGTAAAACAGTGCCAAAAACTAACCCTATTCCTATTCTTAACCTCAGAAAGATATGCGTAATCCTAAAGTTATTTCTAACCTTATTCTCAGTAAAACAAATACAAGAATAAAAGTCTTGGTGAGTTTCTTTCCGGCGACTCTACCGCTTACCTCTACAACTAAACAATAGTAGCTTCTAACTTGCATTTCATAATTGTGTGTTTCTTTCTGTCCAGATATGGCAACTGCCAGCATTTGTTTCTCAGATGAGCAGTTTCTATGTCCTATATGTCTGGATGTGTTCACTGAGCCGGTCTCAACATCATGTGGACACAACTTCTGCAAGGCATGCATTCAACACTTCTGGGACAGCAATGACATTTGCCAGTGTCCCATGTGTAAGAAGAATTTTGTCACCAGACCTGAAATACAAGTTAATAGTGCAATGTTCGAGTTCGTTGTTCACTTTAAGAAGTCAGCTCAAGTTAACCCCTCAGTTCCAAACTCATGTGCTGATGAAGTATGTGGCGTGCTTTGTGATTTCTGCTCTGAAACACAGATCAAGGCCGTTAAGTCTTGTCTGATATGTCTAACTTCTTTCTGTGAGACGCACCTGGAGCCTCACCAGAGAGTTGCAAGCCTCAAGAGCCACACCTTAATAGACGCTGTATCGGGTCTGGAAGACAGGATGTGCAAGAAGCACAGCAGGCTCTCTGACCTCTACTGCAGGACAGACCAGACTTGTATTTGTGTTGGTTGCATCAAGACAGACCACAAAGGTCACCAAATTGTACCGCTTGAGGAAGAATATGAATCCAAACTTGCAGAGCTGCCTGAGACTGTGGCAAAAGTGCAGGACATGATCCTTGCAGGATCTCAGAGGATCTGTGAGATCGAACGCTCCACCGATGCCAGCAAAAGGGAAGCTGAGAGGGAGATAGCCGAGAGTGTGCAGGTCTTCACTGACCTGATACACTCCCTTGAGAAAAGCCGGACAGAGCTTGTTGAGGTGATCAAGGAGAGGTGTAAATTAGCAGAGCAACAAGCAGAGGGCTTCATCAAAGAACTGAAGATGGAGATCGCTGAGCTTCGGAAGGAATGTGTTGAGCTGGAGCAACTCTCACACTCTGAAGATCACTATGGCCTTGTCCTGCTCCTGTCACGCCTGACCACGCTGACAAACAAGGAGCAGAAGAGCAACATTTTTGAACGGAATCCGTCTGTTGCCTCTTTGAGAGCAGCTGTGTCGCGGCTGCAAGCGACACTGGATCAGGAAATGGAACAGCTCCCTGGCATCAGACTGAAGAGGATTAAGGAGTATGCGGTGGACGTGACCCTTGACCCAGACACCGCGCACTGCGGCCTTATCCTGTCCCGGGATGGAAAAGAAGTGAGTCATGCAGCAACGCCTCTGGATCTCCCTGACAATGAAAAGAGGTTTGAAGTGTGTTTTGAAGTGCTGTCAAAGGAAGGCTTCACGTCAGGGAAGTTTTACTACGAGGTTCAGGTTAAGGGAAAGACCAAGTGGATTTTAGGAGTGGCGAGAGAGTCTATTGAGAGAAAGGAAGACACAAGCCTGTCAGTTACAAATGGGTTCTGGGCCTTAGTGCTGGAGGGGGGCGAATATCTAGCATATGACACACGTGTGTTCAAACTGTCACTGAGACAGAAACCCCAGAAAGTGGGAATCTTTGTGGATTATGATAAGGGACAGGTCTCTTTCTACGATGTGGATTTTAAATCTCATATCTATTCTTTCACTGGCCAACTCTTTAAAGAGAAACTGTTTCCTTACTTCTGCCCCGAAGACATCCAAGAAGGGGAAAACAGTGGCCCCCTAATCATAACTCCTGTACATCGGCCCAGCTTAGTCTAGTTCACATAAGAAGTGGGTGAAATAGTTCTTTGTGCAAGCTTCATCGTATGTATTTTCAGAAAGAGAAAGAAAGGGATGTGGCAGGGAGAGCAAGGAGAAAAAAACAACAACTAAAAATAAGGAGAGGCAAAAATCTAATTGTACATATAATTATATATACACAAAGCATACACCAATAGATACAGTATATAGGCCTACATGAGGGTAGACATAAAGTAAGGTGCATATTATGGTTAGCTCCTCTCAAATACCAAATGGGTGTCTAGAAATATAATACAGCCTTCATACAGTCCTACTATTAAACTAAGCTACACACAAAACATGCATGTAGCACCATTGCCATACAAAGAACCTGTTAAGTCTCTTTATGGTTCTTTAGGGGTTCTCTGATGGTTCTTCAGCTTAATGTACTTAGTTAAGTTCTTTAGTTCTTATTTAGACTGAAGTGAAAATCCTTGTACCACATGTTATATTTACTAATATTATTGCTATTTCCATAATTGTATGTCATTATTGATTGTGTAATGATCCGTCTATGGTGGGTCCATTTCAATTGAAACCAAAATGTACACACAAGTTAATGTGTTGGGAATATAATATATCTTCACTTTAGCATGAGGTGTTTTTTGTGAAATGTACCTAATTATTTAGTTTTAGTGTTCTTGTTCTCATTTAACTTACTTAGTACTGTATCATCTGATGTTTAAACATAGAATACCAGTAAGACTCCCTAATCAGGAGACAAGCAACCTTCAGGTCGGCAACCGTCAGGTCGGCAACCTCATGGTGGCGCTAGAAAAGGGCATGTGAGAAATCAGGGGCAGAGGTTGTGGTTTGTCAGCCAAGGAGTGTGTGTGCAAAGTTGGACATGGATAGGGGAAACAGTGCCGGAGATAAGTGTAGGGCCAAAAGTGTGACGTGACGGACAGACTGACGGAGGGACTGACAGACAGCCGGTGGAGGTTTTCATAGTAACTTGGTGGTCGCAATTATTTTGACATTCTAGCAGAAAATGCATGTTGTATTCTGTTGTGTTGTGTAGTTTATCATGTGTAGGCCTCTTCCCTGTCAATAAACGTACAATAGTTGTTTATCATGTGTAGGCCTACTTCTTCCGTGTCAAAGTAGTACAGTTTATAATGTGTAGGACGACATCCCAGCCCCCTTGCCTTAAGGTAAGAACCTGTTGACCTTAATTATGTGTCCATATCTTGTGCTCACTAAAACCGTACAGATTCATTTCCACTGCTCATCGGCAAGCCACAATACACAGTAAAATCTGTGTTATTTTATGAATTTGTAACCGTGAGAGCACACTAACGGAACCAAAAGAACCCGTAATCTACTTGCAGTGCAGAATTTTACTGTGTGTAGATGCACATTGAGGCGACGACGCGGTGAGTGCGGCATGGGGTCTATAGGCTACAGTAGTCTAACACCCAATCAAATCAAAAGCTGCGCAGGTCAGGAAGGGGCTCTCATAGGATTAGCTCTCATGTCTACATGTGCGCGCACACACACACACACACACACACACACACACACACACACACACACACACACACACACACACACACACACACACACACACACACACACACACACACACACACACACACACACACACAGCAATGTCACAGATTAAATTACCCTGTAATCACCAGCTGACCTATAAAATATGCAGTTGCGATGAGTCAGGGAGCATAACAGGGCGGGATGAGGCCGTGTCACTAAATTAAATAAATAATTGTTTTAATGTTTAATGATGAATAATGTGCTACTTATCATTTTAATCTTTTATTTCACACTTCAGATATGCACTATAATTGGTATGTTTATCTGGATCAAAAAAATCTGAATGAAGAATTTCTCTCTCCTCAGGATGGGTTACAGTAAATCCAAAGTGGAAAGATGGTGCCACCTTGTGGTAAAACAGCAGCGCTACAAGCCATTGCAAATTAAACTTTTGAAAGTGTATGATTTTTCAGGACTGTGCTAGGACTCTGCTAGCAACCATAGAGCAATGGTGTTGCCTAGTTAGATCATGACTGTCCTCAATTGCGGTCAGCTGCATGATGGGCCCACTGTGTTCCTCATTTCAGTCAGTGGGTGGAAAGCATTCAATATGAAATGTTGCTGAAACTGAAGCAGATACTCTTTGTAATCAGGGAAAATCTTAAAAAGTCCTGGAATAAATTCCTTACCAAACAATTTCTTCACCAATGTGTTTGTAAAGGTGTCTAGGTGTCTAGGTGTCACAAAGACTGAAATTCAGTTTCCCAAGGAGAATCCTTGACAGCTGTTGAAAGTTGGGGTCCCATTAACTTAACTATACAGGATAAAACACGCCAAAATAAATATGCTTTAAGTAGCATGTGAGTGGTCAAACTAGGAATGTTTTTCGTGCAAAATAAATGCTTGCAATGAATTCAGAATCATGGAAAACCCCTCACAAGCTGCTTAAATCATATTTATTTTGGTGTGTTTTTTAGTTAAGTTAATGGGACCCCAACTTTCAGCAGCTGTAACGGATTCACCTAGGGAAACAGAATTTCAGTCTTTGTGAGACTACTAGACACCTTTACAAACACATTGGTGAAGACATTTCTTGGTAAGGAAGGTATTCCAGGGTTGGAAATTATTTCTGAAGATATCCCCTGCCTATTGTTGTCGATTACCACAAAGCAGTGTATGTTAACGCATTGAGACCAGAGGACGACTCTACCAATACCTTTTAAATCAGTAGTTCTCAAGTTCGCCATGGTTTATTAGACTTGATGATTTAATGCAGACATCAGTTCAACTGCCATGTTCAACTCAATATAACAGAAATTAAAGTTGGAATCAAGCGAACCTTATTACTGAGTAATGGAGTGTCCAAACCATATGCTACGATTCATCCAAACATTTAAAATATTACTTAATATTAACAAGTTAAGGTAAAATCTTTCGCCCTATTATACAAGCAATTTATAGTTGAAATGTATGGTAGCCCTATAATTTCCGGATCAGACTGCATATCATCTAACTATTAATTTACCCTTTTTCTTATTTCCACACAACAACTCGAAGGTATATTAATGATATAGTTCAATGTTGAAAATGAGTGGTATTCCCCTTTAAGTGAAACATTCGAGTAGTCTACTTTTTCCACCACTACGTTAGCAAAACTTGCGACGCAACACGTCCATATCTTGCAGATTCACTCTAAAAGTAAACTAAATATTGTTACTTGTACTTTTTTCTGTTCTATTAATTCCCCCTCGTAGTTTCTTTCTTTCTTTTAGATTTGAAATGGCATATCCTATATAAAAGATTATTTACAAACCAAATTGAAATGTCCATGGCTTATTACCAATTATACTTAGCCAACACTGACTCAATAACTCAAATTATCTGGAAAATGGCCTATGTTTAGCCTATTTTCAGTTAATGCCTATGAGAAGCTGTGACGCCTGTGTATTGGTGTATTCATGGGTTCAATTTGTAGTCCTACAGCGGCCATGTTGAGGACCAACACAGGTATTTCACTTGTCTGATTGGCATAGAATTAATGTTCTACATCAATCAGAACACCTGTGTTGGTCCTCAATATGGCCGCTGTAGGACTACAAATTGAACCCATGCCTCACAGTGCCATCTAGTGGCCCTAATAGAGATATGCTATGGACACAACAAAGTTACCATATAGGCCTAGCCCCACATGAGACGATAAAGTTATATTAAAGTAGGACTGTCATCTAAAGGGGTACTGTCACTTTAAAAAGTCATCTTAAAATATTAGTTAATATGTTTATGATGTCATTGTGAGAATGCACAATTATAAGCCAATCAAATTAATTGACTGTACTTAGACTACTTACTATTGGTCAGCTGTTGTTGGGGGGTGAGGGGAAGATTACACTGACATGAGTTTCAGACTATTTCAGACAATTTTCAGAGAGCGGGCCTTTAAGAAAGTGTGAAGTGGGTCATTCTTCGTATTCAGTGCCATTTGTGTCCCCATGAAATAATGTAATCTTACAATACTGATTCCTAAAAGCTTATTTTAGACTGTTTAAGGTTCTCCACCATAGGAAAAGAAATGATATGTACTCAGGGTAATTAAATATAAAATAATCACTTTGGTTTGAGAAGTAAGCTAAAATGCCATATCCCAAATCCTGTTTACCATATACCATAAGAAGTATAAGTATCACTGTTTAATTTCCATTTTTATCAATGTTTTACGTTGCATTACCTTTGTGGTAAAGCATAACATGTCCACCCTGTTACGCTTAGAGGAAATCTATACAGTTTCACAATTCTGAAAATATGATTGATAAAAACATTTATATAAGAATCTTACTATATGTTCCCAATGTGCTACCATTATACATGAGGAGTAATTGCCATCTTTAGCATAAAATGGCCACCCTGTTATCGTCCCCCCTGTTACATTGATTGATTGATTGACAATTTGTCCCATTCATGTTAGATTCATCAATTTCATCATTTTAGGAAATAATTAATTAAGCTGAACAGATATTTATTTCTGACAGCTGAACATATCCTCTTTCAGAAAACAATGTTAAAATTCTGTAAAAAATACTTACTTGCTGAAATGGCACCGAATAGTAGGAATGACCCAGGTAATAATACTTTTTCACTGGTTTTGTTCTTACCAAACCGTGACATTTTTTGTTTGTTTTACACATCTCTGTAGCCCAGGGGTTCCCAAACATTTTTGTCTCAGGTTACCCCATGAATATGTTTTTAATCCGAGGCACCCCTACATTATAATTTTCACTCCCAGCACCTTATATTTCTAGCATATCGTCATTGTCGGGTGGAAACCTTGTATGTCCAAAACCGTTCGTTTTGTATTTATCATCTATAAAATGTACTAAACTAGTGAAAACAGCAGATGTAGATCGGCTGTTTTCACTCGTTTTGTGCGACAGTCTTGTGTGATGAAGCAGGGCTTTACTTTGAAAAAAAAAGAAAAAACATACATTTGAAACTTGGAGATACAAGGTTTCTGCCCGACAGTGACGATATTTTAGTGATTATGTTGAGATAACGTTGAGATAATAGCCATTTTGGTTAGAACTGACTGAAAATAACTTTGTACTTCAAGTTTAAAATGATACTAAATATTCTTTCAAGTGTCCAAATAAATTCCAAATATCATCAAATGATCTTGCGGCACCCCTGGACTGCCGTCAGGGCACCCCAGGGTGCCCCGTCACCCACTTTGAAAACCCCTGGGATAGATTACCATAATAGAATACAACAATAACATGCAATGCCACAAGGATGAGGGATTGCACCCTGTTATGACAACCATCTCCAATCTGTTTGTGAGCAATTCAAAGGGAGGTTTTCGTTTAGGGTAGGCCTACAACGTGAAAAACAATGCTTTTTTTGTTTTACACATCTCTGTAGCCTACTACACAACTTGCCCGTGGGATATGACAAGGCTTGGACCCATCACTCTGGGCGACCGCTTCTCTACAGAGTGATGCAAATGATGACAAATTCCTTCATCCCTCATCATGCAAGTGCAGCTAATCGGCGTAACACACGAGGATGGGCAGAACTTGGCACTTGGCTGAGGGGCAATAAACTGCCTGATTGAATCAGTCAAAAGATGCCTCCCTCAGACGTGCACGTGCCCAGTACCATCAGCGCGCTATACAGTCTTCTGAAAGCATTCAAAGGGCCCGCTTTGTTGCAGTGTGTGTGTGCGTGTGCGTGTGCGTGTGTGTGTGTGTGTGTGTGTGTGTGCATGTGTGCTTGTGTGCGTGCGTGCGAGCGTGCGTGCTTGTGAGGGAGGAGAGGAAGAACCACATTATTCCCATTTGTCACAGAATGAGCATGTCAATTCTGTTCAAATTCTACTCCCATCAATGTAACAGTGAAAGCCACAACAGCGATTGTGCTTTTTTTCCCTTGTGACTATATGTTTATATATATATATATATATATATATATATATATACTGTATATACACAAACATACATACTGTATGTATGTACATTGAAGTCAAAGCTGCTGTAGTTTAGTGTAGTATATATAGAATGTATATAATATATATTTCTCTTTGTCTATATAATCATCGCTAGAGGGCAGTAGGAAGTCACCACGTCATCTATGTCAACTAACTTTTTGTTGCACGCACACACACACACACACACACACACATTCCCCTCTATTATGAGGGTAAATATGTAATCATTCACCCAAGACGAAACCAAGGTAGTCAGAAAAGCTCATAATGTTTAAAAAAGAAAAGAAAAAAATGTGTTGGTGAAGGTTGGGGGGTGGGGGTGGGGGGGTCCAGACCATGCTGCATGGATCAACTTGCTCTTGTCCTTACAATTAATTCTTACCCACGACCAGTCTCATCTCCTTCGACATGGCAGGACAGGGCTGGCCGTGATGGATGTGACATTAACGGGAAATGAAGCCGGGGAGATGCGACGCCCCAGTCCAATAGTGGCATTTGTCACTGCCCTGGTCATGCAGATTGGGCTATAGCCTTGCCCACTGACTAAGATTAATGATGACGGTGTCCCCGTCTTTGTCTCCCTGCGTGGCTTGCCTCGATCCGTGCCACAGCACAATCTCCCCGAAACATGACCTGTATCATATTTAAACCCCACACAGATTGGGGCCTAACATGCACAATAGTAGGTTATGTAAATGTTATGTCCTGTATGGCGTCGCATCCTTTGATAACACAGTTAAATAATGAATTAATCGGTGAAATGTCAGCTCTGGAATCCATTAACTGAATATTTGCCCCGTACAATTCCCTTAATTAAAAAAACTCATAGCAATCGACAAAACGGAATTCGTTTCGATGGCATCCCTACTGGCTTGCTGTATGGGATATTGGGAGGACTGCATCCTGGTTTGTAATAAAGAAACAGAATAACCTTAAGCACCATGCACCAGTGCACAGAAAATGTTTTTTCCCTGACAGATGAGGTAGCGGGGCAGGCTCAGATGGATGGGGGATTGGGCCGCTTGTATAAGACTTCAGGGATCCGGCGCATTCCCCTGGTCATCCATCATTCGCTGACACATCCACTTATATCCGCGGCGCACATACAGATGTAATCCGCTGTTTGATCAGAAGTCGGGGGGCTTTTCCTACACAGCACACGTTCTGGCCTGGTTGCTCTCCTTCTCTCTGTTGCCTCTCTGTCCATCTGTTTGGATGTGCCTCTGTTTCTATCTACAGTATGTGTCTGTCTGCCAGTGCCTGTCTGTCTCTCTCTCTCTTTCTCTCCTCAGCGTTGTTCTGTCTTATCTTTCATCTGTCTCTCTTTCCTTCATCTCACTTTTTCTCAGACTCAACTCTGTCCATCTGTCTCTCTCGATCTCTTTCTTTCTCTCCATTCATCCCGCTCTCCCTTGTTCACCGTCTCCTGCTTACTCAGTCGGTGTGTGCCTTAGAAGAAATTAAAGATGTTAAACCAATGGATGAAATTACGACGCATATATAACATTAAAGAACAATGTTGACTTTTTCACGCAACATTAGCCAACGTGCAATAAATCCGCGCACAGTTGCTGCCTCGCTGAGCGAGGGACCCCCGATAAGTAGGTGAATAAATCCACAAATTTAACACCCGTGGTAGCTGCATGCTATGACTATTTTAACTCCCAGCCATGGTAATAAACGGTAGCCAGTGACAGCTCTGTATGAAGAAGGAGCTCATTATCATCCGTGCATGTTTGTTAAGTCTCTCATGCATTTCTCCAGCACATCCCAGATGCCGTGGAGTCATCTGCCCTCCATGCCTCCCCTGCTGTGAAGGGAAATCAGTCTCCACACTGCTGTCACACGCACACACGCGTGCCCGTGAAACACACACACACACACACACACACACACACACACACACACACACACACACACACACACACACACACACACACACACACACACACACACACACACACACACACACACACACACACACACACACACACGCGCACGGATGAACACAAGCCGAGACGCACAGATGCACAAACATAGACGTGCGTGTGCCTATACCCGCGCGCACACACACACACAATCTGACCCCGTGACACTGTTGTTCTGTCTCATTTCTATCTCTTCCACCCTTGCTTTCTTTACGATTATGCTAAAGCGCTGATAAAAAAAAGAAAAAACGCATGCAGGCTTTACACTCGACTCCACTTCACTTGATCTGTCACTATCCGTGGGTTTATGGAGCAGAACTGCACCACTCCTGCTGTGTGCACCACCTTGTTCTTGACCCCAACCCTGGGACGGTTGAGGAGGGATATACGCTGCTGCTGCTGCGTGCGTGTGTGTGTGTGTGTGCAGAGGCGTCACAAGGAGGGGGAAAGTGGGACTGAGTTACTAGGGCCCAAGGTGGAGGGGCCTTAATTATTTTATACTTTAGCTATTGAAAAATAGCAGATATACAAGCTCACAGCTCAAGCTGCGAGCTTGTAGATCTGCTATTTTAGAAAAGTCGTGAAAATGTGTGCAAATCGTAAAATATTATGTATTTTTTAAGTGAACATTTGTAACTCAGATTTGAATTCTGGGGGGTTCCTGGATCAAAATATTTTGAGATGGGGGTCCGTGGCCAAATACATATCATTTTGGGGGTCCTTCACATGAAAAGGTTCGAGCACCAATGACATAAAAACATAGGTTTTTCAAAAAACCTTAGAAGGATTTGAAATATTCAAAGACTTGCAAAGATTTTCACGATCTACAAGCTCGCAGCGCGGCACTCGGTGCCACGCTTTGAGCTTGTATATCTGCTATTTTTCAATAGTTAAAGTACCCAGGGCCCACAATTTGGTGCGACACCCCTGGCTGCTGCTGCTGCTGCTGCTGGTGCGTGTGCGTGTGTGTGTGTGTGTGTGTGTGTGTGTGTGTGTGTGTGTGTGTGTGCGTGCGTGTGTGGTGATGCATGTACTACGGGGGTCTCTGGTGGTAATGGGGATCTTGGTTCGTATTCTTGACCCCTCTGTGGTAGATGGATCGATTGCTCAGCCTCCCAGACAGAGACACCCCCCACCCCCCGCGGTGAGGTTGACTTGGACTCTGCCATGTGCAACGCAAGGGCCAGCGAGGAGGATGACACTTTCTCCGCTGGGGTTTTGGAAGAATGTAAACAGTGCAGCCCCTTGCCAGGCTGCAGACCCAAGGGAACGGGCTCTAATGTGGCCGGGGTTGGCGATGCAGTGTGGGTCTTCACCACCCCTTGGGGATATAAATGTTGATTAAACATGTGCTCAGCCTTGGATATTGAGTAATTGGACGTGGTGCAAATGTCAAGCGTTTGTTAATTTCAGCGCTGCGTGCCGGAGAGGAGGGGGTTTATGGCGCGTGATCAGTGAAGGGAGTGTGGCTAAGGGGCCGGGGGCCGATGAGGCGTGACCGCAAAGCAGTTGACGGGCGAGAGGAGCTGCAGGAGGAACACACACCCATGCTGTTAAAATGTGAAGGCTTTGGCTTTCTGCTTGTTAAAAGGGAGGTAATAAGTATCAAAACATCTGGGATAATGAACTATAAGACTATATAGTGCAGGGGTTCCCCTTAGTTGAGAGAGAGATTAAGCTGGGACCCCAATCATCAGTGTATTTTGGATTCATGTCAATTTGTGTTTTGAAATATTTAACCACTTGAACTGTCAATAGTTCATATTGACCTTTCACTCTGTACTTAAGTCTGTTCTTTTCACCCTCTACACCAAAGCCCTTTGCCGAAAATAGACAATCTACAAGCTCACAACGCCGCGTGCTGTGAGGCGTTGTGAGCTTGTAGATCTGCTATTTTTGGTCTATAAGTTCTCCCAATGTGAATGCTAGGGTTCAAGTGGTTAATATAAAAAAAGGAGAAAACAAATGCATATCACTCAAAGATTTGGAGGACCCCCTGTAGTAACTTTGAGGTCCTCACTATAGCTATAGTTTGATTGGCTCTGCTGCAGATTTGAACTGGAAACACAATTGAAGGTGTTTTTTGTGTCCAGTTCAAACCTGCCGCATGAGCCAATCAGGAAACGGGCATGCCATCTTCTGAAACCTTGTGTGAGGTTAGGCTTGGGGTTGAGGTTAGATTTAGTTTTTGTGAGGTTAGGATTTGGGTTAGGATTAGGGGTTGTTAGTCAGGTGAGCACACAAATGCACTATAGGTTTACTCAAGTTGAATGCATGTGTGGGTCAGGAAAGCACCTGTAGACATTTCATCCTACAGGATTTACGATCTATAACCTACAGTATTTGCATGATATTCATTTGTATGTAAAAAAAAAGAAAAAAAGAAAGAAAAGATACAGAACAGATATTTCAGATATTAGTTAGGTTAGTCAAATAGTCATAAAGGAGGGGCCTATACTGTATGGCTGAGGGGGGCACATATTTGAGCTTTAACCTACTATATACATTTTAGTAAACTGATTGTCCTCACAGCCCAGGGACCCCCAAGGACCCCTGGTAGTCAACAAGGGCCCCTGGTCACTGGCCAGTCCCAAGTCCCGAAAGTCGTTATTATAACTACTGTTATATGGAAGGGACCACATGTCCATTTGTACACCCTCAGGATGTTACTGTGTGTAGATCTATATTATGACCTCTCTCCATTAACACTTAAACCCACTTCATCGAGATCTTGTAAATCTGCTATTTCCACCGAATGTGTGTCTATTTTTGCAGAATGTTTTCCTATCATAACATGCCCAGAATTTGAATGCACAGGGTTCATGTGGTTAAAGCCATGTGGGGCCTCCATTCCTTCAACAAGTATAGGCCACGCAACCACCACACTCACCTTCCATTTCCTCGCTGCGCATTGCCTTTGTGTTGTGCTCTGAATGAGAAGAACCTGTGAGCCTCGCTTTATTTCCCCTCCAGTCCAATCTAATGAGCATCATCTCTGTCTTGGGGATGCGAGCCGAGGAGCCTCCCGACTCTCCTCTCTCTCCCTTTGTGTGGCTGGACAGGTGTCTAACTGAATGATGAATGTCCCTGCTTCTCCCCACATAATTGGCTCCTCGCTGTTTGGCCCCTCAGACTTGCTGCCTGGCTGGGTGTCTGCTCTGGTGCCCAGCCACCTCCATCTGTCAATCAGCCCAACCTGCTGCTGCAGCCGCGCGGCCGGGCCACTCCTGATAGCTATGCTAATATGCCGTGCCCGCGCGCCATTGGCTGGACCACGCGGGTCCAAGCTAATCCATTACGGCTCTGACAGTAATAATCTCCCCCCAAACAGGCCAGTCCCCCCGCGTGCTAAACGCTATTTGACCGTTCCTGTCACGTTGGCGCTGCCAAGGCACGACCAGTGGAAGGTGATGGATGACCCGGGCCGCGGCTGGCTCATTCATCACCTGACCATGACTTGTATTTGTGTGTGTGTCTCGTTTTTTAGACATTTGAACTGTTTCAGTGGTTTTTGATTAGTTTCAATTAAAATGGGTCCCCCGGCCCATAAACCCGCCAAAATCAAATTCACGTCGGAACCGTGAACAGGTTTGCGCGCGCCGGTATTGCCCTTTCTCACCTCCTATTTAACGTACAGAACCTACAATGAAACTAGATGTTCTGGTGATGAATTATCAATAGTTGGGATCAAATGCACTGGCAGCCAATAACGCCAGGGAGCAAGGACCCGCAGGCATGTTTATTTTTCAGAGTAATTGCGCGCGGCTCAATGTGATGGATGCAATCAGCATCAAACGACCTCACCTGACAAGAGCAAATATACAGCACGTGCACTTTGGAGGAACCCCATTAAGACCAACGGTTTGTTTTGCTTTCCGTTTCAGCTTTCAGCAAAAGGTGCAGGCGGAAAGTCCATTTTTCATCATAAGACTTCAGTTGTCCCACGGTTTAAATTGTTCATTTGATATGTCTTAGCTCATGTGTTTCATTTTTTCTGTCTATTTTTATTGAGTTTTATACCATGTCGCAACTAAAGGTTTTAAATGTTCCCATTTGGGAGAAATGGAGAGTTGAACTGTTGAACTACATTTCAAGGTCGACTTACTTGGCCACCTGTGTGAGAACCTTTTTTCACTTATAGGCCTACTCACGACAGGCACTTTGTTTAACAAAGTGAAAGAAAAGAAAATGTTGCCAACTTAACACTGCTTGGCGCACAAAGGTGACACGGAAACTAAAATACACCAAAAATAAATCAAACAGACAATATGGCCTTTGATGACATTCTAATTTGCTACAAGAGGGAGGGAGTCAGTAGGCCTGTAGGGTACAATTGTCCTGCGTTTCCACAGCAAATCCAGCCCAGCGCAAGTGGTGCGTGCACACTCCCATGCCAGGTGTGCAGTGAGAGATTCTCACGGAGGAATCTCATTTCATCAACCTAAAATAGAAGACTTATCTTCATGGCACCCAAATGTTCACTACTAACTCCTCACCCAGTGAAATGAGCGTCAACGTATAGAAAGAAATCATGACATGCCACTCGCTTGCTCACAACAATTCAAAATACCAAATGCTGGATGTAAGATATAATGAAGCAATAAGCCACAAGAGGCGAGTGGTTACCTGGTATTTTACACCGGCTGAGAGGCGTAAAATACAGGTAACCACAAGCCTTGCATGGCTTATTGCTTTTCTAAAACAGTTACAATATGGCAACATGAAAAATCATAGACATGTACCAATTAAAACTGTTCTATGTCACTAATAATTCACTATAAGGTCTGCTCTGCAATAAAGTAGTCCCCAGCTACAAGAAAGTAGTTTCTGGCCAGGCTGCAGAAACAACACACTTGTTATTTGCAATCAAGTTCTCTAGTCTAGCTTCACAACACTGTGGAAAGAAATAACACACCTGGGTTTGATATAAACTGATTAAAGGTGTGGGTTATAGTCTCACATACCACAGCAATTAAAGGGAAACCAGCCAATCAGAATCAAGGAATGGAATTAGCCGTTTTAGAATTCATAATAACCTCATTCATTAGTTAATATTAAAGAGATGGTGCCATAGTTTTGTACTTTTTCTGTTTTATATGTGTCTATGGAGTAAACATTACTCTAATTGACTCCCAGGTGTGGTTATAATGTGCAAATTTGCCTTCCCTGTGTATTTTTGGTTTCGTCCTGAAAGCTGAAAGCCTCCGAGTCAAAACGATTGAAATACACATATTTAATGACATCATATCCCCTCCCCTTTTACAATACACCCAAAACCGTGGGTGTGGCTAACTTCAGCTGGGTCACCACCCACCTGACAACCAGACATACTTACAGTAGGGTGCGTTCGGAAATGCACACCGGGTGTGTGCTCGGTTTTAGTGAGTGCAGTGCAGTGTTGTTGTAGAGTGCATTCAGTGTGGCTTATTTACGAACGACTAGTTAAGGGGCAGCTGTGTGCTTTTTCAGTCTGATTCCTGAAGGAAAACTTTCTGAAAAGCAGTAGTTGCTAACGTAACGTTGCTATTGAAAGGTAATTTAATCAATAACATTAGCCTACCTGCTGTTAGTTGATACAATAAAGCCTAAAGGACTAATTACGCCGCAAATAGTGGATTTTGTTATAATTACACACACACACACACACACACACACACACACACACACACAAACCAGGACAGTGTTCTATAACACCAACAGTGTGTGTTGGATTTTACAGATTTTACAGGCTGTTTGTATTGGAACTTAATAGCAACAACACAGCAGCACAGACACAGTAGCAGCAGCTAGACGTTCCCATACATACATTTTAAAACACCATAAAGCCACACATAAGCCAATTACAAATGCTTTGCACTGCGGCATCAGCAAATATAACACACTTCCATACTGACAACAGATAATACTTTCTTTAAAAAACCTTACCTGACGGATGTGTAGGAACCAAAAACAAAGCATTTGTGATGATCCCCTCACGCCTGCCTTCCGGCCTGCCCAGCCTCTTCACAAATTCAATATTGTAACTGTAACAATTCCAATAACCCGAGGTAGAAATGCTGCTTTATTATAATCCAACACCGGTATAAAATAAACAACAACACACGTGTAGAGTTACTTCCTCTCCAACTCTGTAACACACAGCCTCGCTTCCAGCGACCGCGTGGTCCTAGTGCCGGCCACATTTGAGACTCTTTTTCTTTTTCCTCTCCCTTTTTCCCTGTGGAATCTCACGGCGGCCCAACTGGTGGTTCGCGGCCCACAGGGGAGACGTCCCCGGTGTCCCCCGTGGTTCCTACGGCCATGGAGACACCGCCATGAAAACCAACCAATCAAAAGACTGCATTGACCCCAACTTCTGAGTAGAGTCGTTCAGTGTGTGCACTCCGGGGTCAAAGCGCACTGGATTTTCGAACGACAACCGAAACAAACGACAAGAGGGCACACCAGTGCGTTGAGTGCACATTTCCGAACGTACCATTAATGAACTGGTGGGTGTAGCCACATAAAAACATAATTGTAACACTTTCTCTACACTTTTTTGGAAAAAAACATCCTCCTAGTTGCGACCGAAGGTCGCAGTATACCATGAGAAATGTTGCAGCTTGTCCGTCCGTCCGTCCGTCCGTCCGTCCGTCCGTCCGTCAGTCAGTACACATTTGTACAGTCTATTGGTTCCCTCGTCACTGTGACATCACAGGTGACATCACCTATGTAAAAGTCCATGTATGGGTATCCCTTTTATGCCCATATATGAAGTCATCGATATATATATCACTGGCATGGCCCATATCTGTGTGGCTGGTTCAGATAGGGATTTCCATGTATGGGCATAAAATATATTGTATATATGGATACATATCTACCTATAAATGCGACAAATCTCTGTGAGTATGTGCGTATGTGAGTATGTATCTCGAGAACCGTTCGTCCCACCGGCTTCAGATTCGGCACGCGCGTTCCACGCTGCGGCGCGGAGTGCAGTGCCGGGCCTCGACCCGACCCGATGTGCGGTTTTCCCGAACCGGCGCGAAACGTTCGGAATCTCCTTATGCGGAGCTGATTGTTGACATCAGGCTGTTCTGGAGGAAATCGGCGCAAGTGCTGACTCATTGTGACATCACTTCATAAAAGGCTCTGACATCACGTACGCTACATGAGTCAACACAAAATGCCATGGTTACGTATTGAATGTCATCAGTATGACGTGTCCTGATGTTCATAATATGGGCTTAAATGGACACAGGCAAACATAATGGCCTGTGTCCATATATGACAACAGGTATAATGGGGTTTGCATTAAAGGGGGAACCGGCACTGTGTCTGCAACACAGTCGGAGGCACAGACAGATACAGATATCTCCATAATGGGAATAAAGGGACACAGCAAACAGATACAGAGATCTCCATACATGGGCATAAAATGGATGCAGACAGACAGATACAGATATCTCCATATATGAGTGCTGACTCATTGTGACATCACTTCATAAAAGGCTCTGACATCACGTACGCTACATGGGTCAACACAAAATGCCATGGTTACGTATTGAATGTCATCAGTATGACTTGTTCTGATGTTCATATATGGGCTTAAATGGACACAGGCAAACATATGGCCTGTGTCCATATATGACAACAGGTATAATGGGGTTTGCATTAAAGGGGGAACCGGCACTGTGTCTGCAACACAGTCGGAGGCACAGACAGATACAGATATCTCCATAATGGGAATAAAGGGACACAGACAAACAGATACAGCGATCTCCATATATGGGCATAAAATGGATGCAGACAGACAGATACAGATATCTCCATATATGAGCATAAATGGACACAGGCAAACAGATGGTCAATACAGGTCCTACAGAGATCTCCATATATGGGCATAAAATGGACGCTTAGAGACAGATAACTCCATATATGGGCATAAATGGACACAGGCAAACAGATGGTCAAAACAGGTCCTACAGAGATCTCCATATATGGGCATAAAATGGACGTAGACAGGCAGATATCTCCATATATGGGCATAAAATCTCGCACTCTCCACTGCAAAATCATCATTCTACCACACAAAGATCCAATCATGTACCTCAAACCCTAGGAAACTGTTTAGCACATTCTCAACCCTCCTCAACCCCCCCCCTCCCCCCCCCTCCTTCATCCCTCTCAGCGGACGATTTTGTCACCTACTTTGAAAAGAAGGTTGATGATATCAGTAGTTCATTCTCCCATCTCCCCCAGAATACAGTGTCGAAAACACGCAATTGTATCCCTAACATAACATGTCTATCCTCCTTCTCCCCTCTCTCTGCAGATGACGTCATAAAACTAGTGACTTCCTCTAGACCTACCACCTGTGCCCTGGATCCAATCCCTTCTCCACTCTTCCAGACGATCGCACCTCCCCTCCCCTTCATAACCGCCATCATCAACAGTTCTGTAACTTCAGGCTGTGTCCCAGCTGCCTTCAAGACAGCCAGAGTATCACCACTCCTCAAGAAACCAACTCTTGAAGCCTCGGACGTCAAGAACTACAGACCGGTATCCCTCCTCTCATTTCTTTCAAAAACCCTTGAACGTGTGGTCTCTAACCAGCTTTCTCTCCATCTCTCACAGAACAACCTGCTGGACCCCAACCAGTCAGGTTTTAAACCGGCCCATTCCACAGAAACGGCACTCCTAGCAGTCACAGAAGCACTCCATGCTGCCCAGGCTGCATCCCACTCTGCAGTCCTGATTCTTCTGGATCTATCAGCGGCATTCGACACAGTGAATCACCAGCTGCTCCTGGACACCCTTGCTGACCTAGGCATCACCGGGACGGCACTAAAGTGGTTCTCCTCCTACCTGTCGGACCGGACCTACCAGGTCTCATGGAAAGGTTTGCTTTCATCCCCCCGAACCCTCCAAACGGGAGTCCCCCAGGGATCCGTACTTGGCCCTCTGCTGTTCTCCCTGTACACCAAATCCCTTGGTGCTGTAATCTCTGCTCACAATCTATCATATCACTGCTACGCTGATGACACTCAACTGTTTTTGTCCTTCCCCCCTTCTGCCACCCAGGTGGAAGAGCGCATTGCTGCATGTCTGGCCGACATCTCACAGTGGATGTCAGCCCACCACCTCAAGCTGAACCCGGACAAGACGGAGCTACTCTTCTTCCCAGCTAAGTCTTGCCCCAGGCAAGATCTCACTATTTCCATAGATAATGCATTGGTGACTTCAGTTCCGACTGCTAGAAACCTTGGTGTGGTCCTGGACACCCAGCTATCATTTAAGGCACATATTGCATCAGTCACCCGGTCCTGTAGGTTCACACTCTATAACATCCGTAAAATCAGACCGTTCCTCACCCAGGAGGCAGCGCAGCTCCTCATTCAGACATCTGTCATATCAAAACTCGACTATTGTAACTCTCTCCTCACTGGTCTCCCGGCATGTGCACTTAAACCTCTCCAACTGATCCAAAATGCCGCGGCACGACTGGTCTTCAACCAGCCTAAGTTCTCACATGTCTCTCCCCTTCTCCGCAGCCTCCACTGGCTCCCGGTTGCGGCCCGCATGGAATACAAAACACTGATGCTGACCTTCAAAGCAGCCAAAGGTATGGCTCCTCCATACCTCCAAAAGCTGATCAACCCCTACACCCCCACTCGTTCACTTAGATCAGCCAACACAGGGATGCTGACCGAACCCTCGCTAAAAACTCCAGGGCAAAAATCCACTCGTCCGAGACAGTTTGCCCTCTTGGCTCCCAAGTTGTGGAATAAACTCCCTGTCGCACTTAGAACAACGGACTCACTCGCTACCTTTCGCCGTGGACTGAAGACTCACCTGTTCAGACTCCACCTAAACCCTTAGCACTACAGTAAAATCAATGACCATACATGAAGCTAGTTAACATTTGTTTGTTAGGTTTCTTTAGAACTTGATTATATTGTGTTTTTCTCTAGATAGATATCCATTTACATTGTTATATTGCTGTTAATGTACTGACCTATTATCTTGTTTATTATTGCGATGTTGTATCTGCTTATTGTAAGTCGCTTTGGATTAGCGTCTGCTAAATGCCTAAACTGTAAACTGTAAACTGTAAATGGACAAACGCAAACAGGTTTGCATTAAAGGGCGGGGCATTCATTCCCTATTTACATTGTTCCTGAGTTGGCCAGGTCGCTGACTAGACGCTTCTAGTTATTATTAATAAAGGATAAAATAAAATAAAAAGTCCATATATGGTAATTCCCAGAAACAAAATCCCTTCTATGCCCATATATGGAGATTTCTGATGTCATCAATCCCAGGCCCAGTCACAGTCATGTGATCAACATGGATCTGTCCAATTTTCCATATTCCATCCTGATTGGCTAAATCAGGCAACGCAGGATTGGTCCGTTTTGAACAAAATACCTCAAATCAAGAACACAGCCTGCAATCTTGGTGCAAATCAGCCTCATGGTGGCGCTATAACAGGCCCATCTGTGTGATTTTACCTTTAACTCCAACAATCATTAGTGGAAAACGTTGCACTCCCTAGAGGCCAAGGAAAAGCCTTTGCCCTGGATTTTTCACATTTGTTTTATTTTAGCGCCACCATGTGGCCAACTTATGTAAAACACATTCTTTGATATTTGATATTTGATATTTTATCCAAAAATCACGCAAATCAGAACACAGTATCTCTATAGTCTCTATAGTCATGTGATCAAGACCAATCTGCCTGATATTTCATATTCCATCCTAATTGGCTAATACTGGTTAGCAAGATTGCTCCGTTTTTGTGCCACAGTAGGGTGCCCCAGTCAAATCTGTTCCAGCTCGTCATACATTTACAGCAACTTTAAGCGTTAACGAAAGGGTGTCATCATGAGGAACTTTGGGTGTCTCAACCGTATTGACCATATTACGGCAATGTTGTGTGAGTGATAGGATAACTTCTCACTTCATCGTCTCTTTCCTCACTCACCCATAATGCGGACACGTATGTAACATAACTGCAGAAAAAAAACATGAAAACAGACATGCCATCAATACACCCTCCTCCTACGACTGAAAGCATAGTTCAGACGACTGCTTCTCTGTTTATAAACATGGCCTGATTCAGTGATTTCTCCCGAGCCGTGTCCCCTACCTCAACCCCACCGTGGCTCCCCCCCGAGGAGGCCCTCCGCGTTCCCTCTGTCTGCCCTCACCATCCATCAGGCCCGGACTTTGTTGTCGTAACACAGAACCAGATGAGCTCAGGCCAAACCAAAGTCCCTGGTGCTGCTGAACCTTGTCTCTATGTTGGTGTCTCGTTCTTATGTAGACCAGTGTTTCTCAGACTTTCAAATTTCAAGGTCACCCCTTAACTCTGACAGTATACAAATGGAACGGGTTCATTTGGTTCTATTTGTACACTGTCAGAGTTACAGACTTGTATAGGTCAATTTAGACCCCCCTAAAGGAACCCACAGAGTCCCTGAAATCCACGTTGAGAACCACTGCTGTAGACTATTTCTGTTTGTCCACCTATATTTATCCCTCTATCTATAGTATTCTCTCTCGCGTATTCTCTACCTCCATCTTCCCTCTCTGGCTCTGATCTCTCTCTGAAGTATAGGGGGTGGGAGTGTACGTCTTGGCTAAGTTCAAGTGTCTTGATCGTGCATTTATAAGTGTAGGAAGTAATTACTTGCTCCATGTTGTGTTGTCTGCAGGAGAAATATCAGAGTGGCATCCTCCACAATGGAGAACTGCTCAAGGAATTAGCTAAAAGGTTACATGCTTTATTACCACAACAATAATGGTTATCCATCAGTAAAAGTAAAAAAATGCTTTGACTGAAATACTGTCAATATTGTAGCACTTGCTGCTATATTCTAAGAAATGGGAAGTACTACTGTATAATAAAGATCTATATTGTCTTTTTATTATTCAAGTATCCTAGAGCCACACACAAAATCCATAACTTTATGCCATCTGGATGAGATCACAAGCCCTTGGAAAACTTCAAATTCCTCTGGGTCCACAACACTGAGAAACTCACTGGGGACGTAAACGCGGGCCAACTGATGAGAAAGGCACAGCATCGTTGAAGTTTGGTATGGGGCCAAAGATCCTACTGTGAGCCTCATCCGCAAAGCAAAGGTCATGCAGGTACATGCAGAAAGTCATGTACACAGCCGAGTGCATCAGTGGATGCGATGCATCCTTCCATCCAGGACAAACAATGGTTGTTGTGTGAGCAAAACTCAGAGGCTTATCAAAGATCCTCATCCTCATCCTCATCAGCTACTTTATATGTTGATGAATTGAATACCAAGGACCCCCAACGGAAACAAGACCGCAAGGGCTTTTTTGGGGTGTTCCAAAACAGGGTGCTTGACTGTACATGTTTTTGTTTTGACTGTACTTGTTGTACTGTTCTTCATTGAACAACTACTTCCCCCGAGCAATCAGGTTTGTGAGCGTACAAGCCAAGGGAAAGAATATTAATCTCTGGAGATGCTAATCCCCTCAACTGCCTGTCTGAGGTGGCAGCCTCAGCCTGTGTGTAAAACTGTCTGAGTTCACTCAACAGCTTCTATATTCCCACAGACATACACGTGAATAGATTTGTTTTAAACACAAAACACCTTCAAGCACCTCAAGTGCACTAGAGTACAAACTGTTTTAATATATTCTTGATTATGCTCTTTCTTTCTTATTTCCTTGTCATATGTTAATTATTACTGCTGCCAAAATGTATGAGGACAGAAATAGATGAAATTAAATAAGATCATTGTACTCTAATGTACCTGCACACATGATGCATAGCAACAATAACAAAACCTTCAATTTGTAACCTTATGTAAAACGTGCGCACACACACACGCACCTTCATTTAGTTCCATTTGTACACTCTCAGAGTTATGAGAGTCCTTCAAATAAATACAAAAGGTTTGAGAATGAGAACCACTGCTTCAATGTTATCACAGCCATTTAAAAAGAGGAATTCAAATGAATTTTCAACCCTTGTGAACCCACGGGTCGTGAACCATGAAAACAAAACACCCTCCCTGAAATATTCATTTGTCTTTTCATCATCATGCCCTGCGACACTGTGCCTAAACAAACCTCACCTCCCGGTCTCTCAGGCTCACAGTGATTGCCCCGACGGCTTGAATGTTTGTGACAGTTACAGCCAAACAGAATGGCCTGCTAATCAAAATCGTATGTGCGTTCTGAGGGGTTGGGGTTTTGACCTCTGACCTTTAATTTCTCATTAATTTGTGCTGACATAGAATATCTCATTTGTCAACGCTCGCTCTGAAGCCGGACCATTCCACATGTGTGAGTAATTAGGTTACATGCTAGAAGCCACTAACCTATTTGAACTAATGTGAACCCATCATTAAGTATTTTCTCCTTAAATTAACTTCAGTAATTGCACTTTAACTGTTAGGCTATATTGTTGCAACTTGGTAAGATCAGCTTTTGACACAATATGAAGTGTATAAAGACTTCTATTGAGAAATGTATTACTTCCCGTTTGAAAGGGGGGTGAGTTGATTTTGATGCGAGTTGTCATTCAATACCTTTACTGAATGACATAAGCTTCTATATACTTGTTGTACAAGAAATAGTAAATCAAATATCGAAAATAGGCGATCTGCAAGCTCAATGTGATTTTTTTCATTTTTTTTCTTTGCCTTTTTGATAGTTCAAGTAAAGATTGACAGGAAAGAGCTAGGGAGAGAGAGATGGGGAGAGACACGCAGCAAAGGTCGTCGGGAACGGAGCTCGAACCCGCGCCACGCTGTCAGGCATTAGAGCCTGTATGCACCTGGACCGCTAGGCCAGCGGGCGCCCCACCCCCACAATGTGATGTATTGTAAGCTTGTTGATCTGCCATTTGTATCATTTTTGGAAATGTAAAACACATTTTTAAATCTTTTGAAAATGTGCCCTAATTTGGGACATCAATAGGGTTAATGTGGTTAAAATACAACAGATCCAATTTAATGTTTAACCATGTTGGCAATAAAAGAAAGAAAGAGTCCGCACACCAAATTTGATGTTCCCAATACTTTAGTTTTTACTCAGGTGACGTTTCGAGCCTGGTGGCTCTTCTTCAGACCTGTAACCATGTTGGCACCCTTTTGTTCCTGACCAATATACAACTGCAATTTTTCTCTCTCACAATCACAGTCTCATTGTCGGTGTACTATTCCTCTCTCTCTCTCTCTCTCTCTCTCTCTCTCTCTCTCTCTCTCTCTCTCTCTCTATCTCTCTCTCCTTTTTTCTCCCGAAATCACACCCTCTGTGAAGTGAGCAGTGCCTTTTTTTTGTTCATTTCATTAAACCGCAAAGCTTGGCCATGCAGCTTTGCGGGACAAGACATACATACAGTACAGACAGAGCTAGATGTCAGAGCTCAGTTTGTCAGTTTGACAGATCTGATCAAGTAAAGGGTAAATATAGAGTAAACAGATAAACAAAATAGATCACAGACTTATTTTTAAAGAGTCATGGCTGTTTGTTTTCCACTTCATATAAAAAACTATGAAAATAGCTGATCTACAAGCTCGCATTGTGAGCTTGTACATGGGCTATTTTCACAATATTTATAAAGCGTAATGCCTTAACTCCTTCGATTCCAAGTGCTTGTCAGGGTGGGGCCTGGGGGGTCCCCAGTTCAAATATGATTATTTTGGGGGGTCGCAGCCTGAAATTTTTGAGAACCACTGATGTAAGCAACACAGCTGCAGCTAAATCAAATTGATAATGGGTGTGGTAGATTTAGGTGTACAAATGTGTGAATGAGTACTGACAATAAGGTTGACTACTGTCTACACTGGCACACCCATCTGTGTACTACCATATCTAACACACCCATATACAGTACATTGTATTAGCTGCAGCTGCATTGTATATTAGCCTGCCATATTTTTACCCTTGTGCAATATTTTACCTGTTCAGGGAAACAAATGGCAAAATAGGCCCAGTTTTTCATGCCCTTTAAAGGACGACTTCACCCATTTTCAACCTATTTTCATATAATTGATCCTCACTAATACTCATGAGTACCAATGTTTTCTACTCTGTCTGTGTCTCATATGAGGGATGTGGATTAGCTTGGATTCCCCATCAATGATATCACTGGTAGGCAGGTTTCTGAACTGTCCACATGCCCTCCTCTGACACACAGACCAAACAAAATGAAAAGGACCAATTATACGAAGATAGGTTGAAAATGGGCGAAGTTGTCCTTTAAGTAATGATAAAAAACAAACAATGAGTCTCTGCACGTGAAAGTGGGTGTTGGAGACGTGCTAACATAGTGTGAGATGCCTGTCACACAGACTGGACATCGGCGCAAACAAAAATGTCAGGTGAAGAACCTGGGACGACATGTGTCACTTTGATTCTGAAGCGATGGTCAGTGTTCGCTGTTCACTGTCCGGCGTGCCTGTCCAAATCACCCTGTGTCTCTCTCTCTGGGTCTTGTTGTCCCAGTGAAAACACTCATTCAACACACATATTCAGAGGAGCAGGCAGATGGACATGGACAGGGCTTGAGGCGGAGAACAGCTCCGGTGACACAAAATTCTGAAATTTACGGTAAAAAACTGAAAGGAGTGGACAGTGGCAGTCTGGGTTAAGAGAGACAATAATATCTGGTGCTGGGGACAGTGCTGCTCTTAGAAAACTAATCAGCGTCATTTTAGAATAGAATGTTTAGAAAGTTAAAGATATGATATGATGTTAAGTGATGTGAAAGAATAATGCCATACTGATGGTGATATTAGTAACATTTCAAACAATAAACATGCAGTTATATAGACCTATACACAGACCAATAACCAGTAAGACTCCCTAATCGGGAGATAAGCGACCGTAGGTCTCGCTAGAAGAGGGCCATGTGAGAAATGAGGGGTGGGGTCTCCGCGTTGCCTTGGCGGACGAATAGGTACCGGCCCCGGCTCTCCCGGACGCTCCTAGGCCGAGTTAGGGCATTTTATGTGAGCTGCAGTGGAGGGGGTCCTCCACTGGGGGCGCCACCACTTTTGCATCCGTTCTGGAGTAGCAGGAGTGGGTGGTCCCCGGGAATTCCCCGTGAGCAGCCCCGTGGGGGTGGTCATTTGGTCATTTTTGCACATTTGGTATTTTTTTTACACCTGGGGGTCCCCCAGGGACCTGGGGGTCCCTGGAACTCCGGGGGTCCTTGGAGGTTGTAGCACTGAAAAGTTGATATTGTGGGATTATTCACAACACCCCTCCAACACACACATTCACACTCAGCACAGCCACATATGCATGTACAAGACTAACCATGTCATTTGCAAGGACTGTTAGGAAAACCATGTTTTCTTCACACAAATCACCATCATTAGTGTGCAAATATCCATTGCCATATTTAAATCTTATAAGCAACCATTAGTAAGGACTGGATTGCAAAGATCAGGGCAGTGTTCATGAAAATATTCAATCTTGTGATCCTAAAATTAACATACTGTAAGCGTGAACTTGAAAACATGAACAAGAATAGTATACGTTTGTTGTTTTTCTCTCTTCCAGCTTTTCATCTCTACATTGTACACACACAACAATCTAAAAACTTTTGGAGAGAGAACTTTTTTTTCTCACACTAAACAATAGTGGTAACAGCACCAAAAGTGTTTATTTGGCTCACATTTTGGTTCCATACACACACACCTGATTGGGCTATAGCACCTTTGTCAAATGGTGGTACGTGTTGTACAAAATGTAATGCCTCAACTCTTAGTGCTCGTTCCCAGTTAAAATATGATTATTTTGGGGGCCGCGGCCTGAAAAGGTTGAGAACCACTGCACTAAAGAGCCATAAAGGGCCTGAACATTTTCTTTGTAAGGCAGCTATAGCTATACAGCACTTCAACCACTCCAAAGAACCGCCGAAGAACCTCTTAAGAGCCACCATTTTTGTATGCTCTTTTTAACCTGCACTTATAATAAGCCCTATACTTACATTCCAAAACAGGGGACACCAGGGTTAATGTGTTTAATGGCCTTGTCAACCAACTTCATATGAAGGATGTTGGAAGTAGACTATTAAGCGCCAGTGTTGACAATAAATTGACATTTCGTCCCATGTTTAGAGTGGGAAAGGGTCAAACCAAAGGAGACAACTGAGTAAACTAGGTTCTAACTAGGACAAATGAGCTCAACTATGAGTAAATGAAACTCATCAGGCCTGTAGGACAGACATCATGGGGATAAAGTGGTTGTAGACAAATGGAACGTTTGGAACGGTTGGAACAAATGGAACGCTGTCCATCAGACCACTCGCAGGTCACTCTGGATAAGAGCGTCTGCTGAATGCCTAAAAGTAAATTGTGAATCAGACAAAATACATGTGGCCCTCTAAAACAGTGATCTCAAAGTCTGTCCTTGATTTGAGGGAATGCCAGGAATGCATACAGCAAAAGTTATCACCATTATTTCATCATCTAAAAGAGATATCTCCCCATGCACCTACAGTATAGGCAAATAGGCAGTCATATCATAGAAATCAAACATTCTAATGGGGGATCTGTGTAGCCTAGTTCCAGACCCTGAATCGCTAGCCACACCCCTTAAAGTTTTTGTTTTGGCGATTCAGGGGTCTAGAAGTGCTCTCATTGAAGAGGCCTTCCTCGTTTGAAAATCTGTACGGCGAATCAGCGTTGTGAATCAGCGTCTTGTGATCAGCGTGGGTGGGGGTTTCCCAGAACTCATGTGCGTTTCCAAGTAAACCAGCGCCGCCGCCGGACCGTACCGCGCATCGCGGTAAAATGCGGTAAAATGCGATCGCATCGATCTCGCTATGAAACACCAGTAGCAGGCATAATATGTTGTGTTTGATTACTAGTTTGCAGTGCTCCTATTCTGCCTGTTTCTTTGGTTAGCAAGTAGCACTAGCAAGCAACAGGCTAGCCACTAGCCAGCCACACATAACAACACAATTCATGTGTTGTCAGACGGTGAACCAATCGCTGAAGACTGCCTCTTTTTTGGCAACGCCCATCCCTGCAATCGCCTTCGGTGGAAGCGAGTTCAGACTGAATAATGGAGTGAAGCGAAATGTCAATTCAGGCTGAGTGTCAGGCTAGGATCTGTGGCCTATGTAACTCATTTAGTGCTGATCACGCGTATACTCACGAAATATTAAACGGTGTCCGGAGTGCTGATCCCGCGTATACGCGCAATATATACTGTATATACAGTAAAGCTGGCACGGGCTTACCTTCGGTCCGGCTATCCATCTGGCACTGGTGAAGTCTGCGATTTGTTTACATCGCGCACGCCCGTGCACGCAAAGTGCCGCCACTCCCATAGAAAACAATGGATCTTGACATTTTTGCACTTCATTTACTCGAAAAAAGACTTTTGATGCCAAGGCTGGCATGCTAAAGTATCACTCGCATGATAACATCGATCCTCCATTTTTGTTTACCCTCTGCCCCGGAACTAGTGCCGGGTGAATCTTGAAAAAGGTAAAATGAGGAAATCTCCTTCCGGTCCTTCAAAATAAGAGTGGCCGCTTTTGGAAGAAACCCTTTCATGTCTAAGGCACTAAATGGGTACATATCGATGAACCGCAGACTTTTTCAATGTTAAACACATTTTTTGCGGGTGCCCGCTGGCCTACTGTTCCGGGCACATACTTAGGCATTGCCACATAGGCATGGATGCCTGGCGGCATCGCCGGTTCGATTCCCGATCCGGACAACCTTTGCCACTCCCCGTCTCTCCCCCCATTTCCTGTCAGATCCAATAAAGGCAAAAAGCCCCCAAAAAACTAATCTAAAAAAAAAAAGAAAAAACATTGTTGCTGTTGGTCTACATATCCAAGTAATAATATCACAACTGGGCCAGGCAAACCTCTAATCACAGGATTTTATTATAGCCTATCATATCATGTTGCAATTATGGTGACAGCATTCAGAAGGCTTTCATAATTCAAGAATGATTCATATCTGATCAGGACTGCACTGCCAAAGGACAATAGGACAACCACAGGGAAGTAAATAAAGCAGTTCAATCATAACAAATTGGTGGACAGACAACTGACTGCACAGTATCTCCAATTCTCCATTAACTGTTAGCCTGGTAGTCCCAGTGGAGAGGGTTGCACTCCTGACCTTGCAGGTAATATTGTTTGAGATTGACAGACAGGAGCCCCTAAACCTTACCTTGGGACATCTGTATAGCTATAAAAAAAAAAGGAAATGTCAGCATATAGGAAAATATGCAATTTATCTCCAACTTGCTCATTTCTTGTCAAAACTACTGCAAGCAACCCATGTTTCCATAGTAACGAGTAACGACGATAATGATCTGACTGCCTTCCAGTCAGTGGCGCTGAAATATCACTGGGCACTTTCCAAAATGTAAAAAAGAGAGACGCAAAAGGTCGCCATTTGATATGGAGTGATGCAATGCTATAGGCTACGCCGGCTCAACGCCACAAGACATTTCAAGGTTGAGAGTAGCGAGCGTGCAGAGGAGAACTGACACATCAAACGTCAAGCATCAGCTCCCCAAGCAAGAAACCCACCGTTCGGCGGCCTCCACGATGCCATGGCCACTTTCTCAACTCTCACCCCCTGACCCCGAACATGAATCCCCGCAAATAAGACTGTGAGAGAGGGGCTCGAGGGAGTCTCCAACACATGACTTTCCTTAACGCACGTTTAAACAGCAGCAGACGTATACCTTACCGTACCGCCACGGGTCCAAAGCCTGAGAATAAACAAGTAGTTCGTGCCGCTGGAGTCTCAAAGAGAACATGTCGCCGTTCAGGAGAGGATGTACACGTGTCAGATTGTGTTTGACAGCCCCGATCTACAGGTTCTGTCACGGCCGTCCGGAGCAATTACACACAACTCATTCCACCTGGGATCAAATGGGCCTGAAGTGGGGAGGGAGCGCGTGTCAAAGATGCGTTTAAACCTCAACGTTTTGGGGATTAATAGATTGCGTTCATTAGCCCGTCGGCAGTAGGACCTAAACCCTATTTCATACTTCGTTTTACGATGGTAAAATATCGACAATTCGTTATTTTTGATTATTTATCGATTAGGGGTTTTTATGTTCAGCTGATGGGATGCGAGGTTGAAAGTGGTTAATTGTCATATAGCCTTAAATAGCCTACTTTAAAAAGTTTATCAGAGAAATTATGAAAGTGGTTAATGGTCATAATTCCTATCATCAAATTCTAGACAATCTAATTATAGCCTATTGTATTGAATAGGCAGGCTACATGTTTATGAGAAAGAGAAATAAATTATGACTTTTCCACTGTGTGACATGAGTTCATAAACTAGTCGCAACGCGAAGGCCATGGATGGACTTGACATTTTAACAAGTTCATTCCTGAACATGAACAAAATCCAGATAGCATGAAGACACCCTGAGCAGGGAGGAATGCACGCAACACATGAGTGACTGGGTTTTTACTTTACTCGGGTATTTCCGATTTTCAATAGCTTACTACTTACTCCAGTACATCATCTCAAAGGCAAATATCCACTATAATCATTTGAAAACTCTAGCCTACTGTTATGCCTCATTCACACTACAGATATATAGTTGAACGTTTTGCTTGGTAATTCAGTGTAATCTCAATGGAAACCAGCTTTAAAGGCTGGGCATGTCGGCTGTCCTTGGAATCCAGCCTTTAAAGCTGGTTTCCATTGAGATTACATTGAATTACCAAGCAAAACGTTCAACTATATATCTGTAGTGTGAATGAGGCATTA
The DNA here is from genome assembly GCF_963921795.1 of Nannobrachium achirus. NCBI lineage: Eukaryota > Metazoa > Chordata > Actinopteri > Myctophiformes > Myctophidae > Nannobrachium > Nannobrachium achirus. The sequence goes on from NC_137823.1 coordinate 40,654,161, forward strand.
GGCTACTCTAGGGCCTATTCTGTGGGCCTAGATTTTTAGATTATTACAAAAACACTTCGGACCTACACACACTTTGTCAATTTGAAAATCTAAGCTCACACACACAACGCATTGCAGCTTGTAGATCTGCTGTTTATAAAGGTACTTGACATTCTGCATATTGAATAGCTATACTTTTGGTACTTTCAGTATGATGCCAATACTTTTTTTTTAATAGGCGAACGTGTACGTGAAAGACTATTATTCAGTAGTTTAGGCCTATACTTTTGCCAAAGTAAAGTAGCCTACTTCTTCCATGACCATCATTGGTATATAGACTAATGAAGCTTATGAGTGAAGTTGTGGCTGCATGCTAGGGTGCTCTGCGTGGAACAAATGACGTCAGCATGAACTATCTGGGACATTGGCGTGCGCTTTGACAGGAGGAAGACATGATGAGGATGATGAGCGGTGGTTGTGTGATGAGGAGGAGGATGGATGATTCCTCTACCGGCGGCTGTAAATGCACCGCCACCCGCGTCACCACCTCCCACTCCACCCTCCACGGTCCACCCAGTCAAAGAGGAGGAGGAGAGAGGATCCTGTATAGGCCTGCATGGATTTGTCAGTAGTCTCAAACGTTTTTATGTCAAGAAGAACCCCTGTTTGAAAGTATTTTGTGGCAGGGACCTCATAACATGTGTTGTTAAATCAAGATCAGAAAATAGCAGATCTCAAAGCTCAGTTTCCCCCCCCCCCCCTTTTTTCTGCTTTTGTAATTGATGTTATCCTATATGCAAAGTAGGCCTACTCTGTTCTATCCGTCTGTCTTTCAATGTTATGAGATACATAAAGTGGTTCCTGTGTAAATAAGCTACTAGGATCTACTTTTTGTTGACCTTGTACCAGTTATTTGTGCTGTTATGAAACTGTACTTTTTTCTATTGCAAACTTTTAATAAATCAATCAATCAATCAATCAATCAATCAATCAGTTGTGAGTCACAACTGATTGATTGACAAAATATAGACTACTTTTGCTAAAGCATATAAAACTCAGAGTCACAAGTTGTGACTCTGAGTTTTATATGCTTTAGCAAAAGTAGTCTATATTTTGTGGTTCAACTGATTTATTTGCCGGTGACCCCTGGAAACCCTTCAAGGATCCCCGCGGGCCGCACTTTGAGAACCACATAGAAGATGCTTCAGATATAAAGTGGTGCAGGCCTACACACTGGATCACGAGATAAGATCAAATAAGATACGACAGATCGTAAAAGAAAAGAAAAGAATTTAGAAAAGAAAAGAAGAGAAAACCTTTCTTATCCCCAAAGAGAACTTGGGTTGTATGAATATTTTATCTTTGCAGGGAGGGAAGGGAATGTCAAGACTGGAAACACTGAGATGAATAATTACATACACTGGCTGTGCTTTAAATCAGCCTGACATATTTATGTTTTATCTTAATATGTTCGTTACATTGTTATAGCTAATAAAAGGTAGGCTATACCGGTAGCCCATATATGGGCTAATGGGCCATATAAGACCAGTGAACTTTTACTTGGCTTTCCAAACCAATTTCTTTACTTTGCTCTGACTGTAATCACATTATGTAGGCCCACTCGAATACTTAGATTTCAAATGAAAAATGTATCACTCTTTTCAGAAGCAAGCAGCCCGTTGCGTTGCCAGCGCTGTGCATGCTTAGCTTTATACACACGACGACCTCGGAAAGCACTTATAACTATTCCAGTGTGAACATTTGGTTATAGTCCTTGTCCTCACGATAAAGCTAAATATATGTGCTTCTGAGAAATAACAGTCCAAGGCAAGCCTATCTAGCAGCACGTGGTGGGGCTGCTTTCTGCATGCAGGAGGGATGACCCATATTTCATTTGGATAGGCGCTCGTTTCCGGCAGCCATCAAAACGCATTTATCTTCACTGCGAGCAGCGAATGACTGCACGAGGTATAGCAGGCAAGGCTACAGCAAAACACTCTTTGTTTATATCTGAAATACCACATGCATTACTCTTCATAAAAGGCTTCAGGTTATTATTATTTTATAATAAAAGAAGAAAACGGCTGTTTTTTCTCTCTCTCTCTCTCTCTCTTCAAGGTTGTAAGCCTACGGTTGCATGGCTTTAGGCGAATTTTCAGGAAATATTACGCTTAATTTCGTTTTTGAGGCCTAGGCTATATTAATGTATTATTTGAAATGTCCCCAAAAATATGATGGGTATGTAAATTAAGTCAAATAGAATGGAAGTTGCTATTATTTTTCGCTCGACACAGTTTTATAAGTTAACATGAAATTACAATTTGAATATAATTAATTCGAGTATCAAGAGGGGGGGGGGGGGTGATAGTTTTGTACACATTATGCAAAATGTAAACTGCTGTCTGTGGCATCACATATAGTCCTCTGACTCCTCTCCTCTCAACAACTTGTTCCTTGTGGCGTTTTATGAAGAAAATAAATTACTCTACAACGAACACTCATTTTTTTACGTGAATATTGTTGGGGAAATTACACTATTTTGTCTGTGTTATTTGAAGGTAGAACAGAGAGCTGTCATTCTGGTTGTAATGCATCTTAGCCTATCCCAACATGAACAAATGGCCGCATTAAGCTAAGGCCTAATAAATACTAATAGGCCTACTACTCCCATACTATTACTCTTACATTACTTCTTATAATAGGCCTACTACTACTACTACTACTACTACTACTACTACTACTACTACTACTACTACTACTAATAAGGGTAATAATAATATTAATAATAAACGAAATACCCCATCTTAATTATTAATAATAATAGTGAGGTGAGGCAGGGAAAACAATATAAGTTCTAACTTATACGTACAGTAATTTAATTTTCGCTGCAAGCCATTTAAATGAATATTTATCAGTGATCATAACAGCACATTTAGAGGCAGCAGTGCTCCAGCAGTCTCCTCCCTCATCAATACAGCACGCATTGAATCGTTATGTCGCTGACATTGATAAATGAGCTCCAAGCTCGCTTTTTATTTTTTTCTCCCCTCCTCCCTCCCTCCCTCGGCAGCCGTGCAGCCGGTGGTGGTGGTGGGGTGTATTAAGCCTATATACAACATGGAGATGCAGATAGTAAGCCCGCTGAAACGAAAACAACACTCAATCGAAGAAGCTAAAAAAAATCAACAAGACTTATTGAAACGGAACGAAATTAGGCCTATTAGATATTGGGAAACCAACACACCTTCTTTCTCTCGCAATTCACAGGCCTACCACCAATTATTTGGGCTATCACATCGTGCACTGTCAGGCAGAAACCTCGTATCTGCAAGTTTCAAAATATTTGCTCTTTCATAAATTAAATCCCCGCTTCATCATACAAGAGTGTTGCACAAAAGTAGCCTATAGTGAAAATAGCAGATCTACAAGCACACAACGCCTGGCGATGCGAGGCGGGCCGCATTGTGTGTTTGTAGATCAGCTATTTTCACTAGTTTAAATAATTTTTAAAATGATAAATACAAAACCAACGGTTTTGGCCTACAAGGTTTCCACCCGACCCGACAACGACGATATTTATTCTCTCACGCACGCACGCACGCACGCACGGCACGCACAACACAAACCCCCATCATCATAACGGGGTCGGTGTATGCAATCCAAAGTTCCAGCGAGGTTTTGTTAAAAGGTAGGTAGCTCTCTCCTCTCCTCTCCGTCCAGTTTCTTGAATTCCGAGTAGGCCATCCATCATGCCTGTCACCATCAATCGAATAAGCCGAGACAACTGCAATTCCATCCCGTATCGACCAAAACCTCCGTATACGTGACCTGGTGTACAAACTAATGTTTTTGCTTAAACTGTTTTTCCCCGCACACGGAGGAGGCTGACCGTTTTTTAAATGCCCTGTTTCCACACACTCAAATGTTTTGGAATTTAAAACGAGTAAAATAGCACCATCGGATGCTGGAAGAATCATTCCTTCCATATAGCCTTTTCTTTTGGCGTGGCGGCTCTCGACAAAGACTCTCCCAACATTCCCTTTTTTTCTAATTCCGTCTTTATTTTGGTTTTAGTGCAGAGATCATTTCCCCTTCTCTTGGTGCTATAAAACTATTTGAAACATTGTCAAAAAAAGAAAATCACTCCGATGTCTCTTACAACTTTTATCTCCCAGCATATTCCTTTTTTTAAGGAGAACAACATGTTTTTTTTCTTCTTCTTCTTTTGGATGGAAGTAGAGTAAAAAATGATACGAAATTGATGCAGTGCATGGACAACAGAAAGTATAACAAACTCTGGGTACAAAATTGGCTTCAGAAGAAGTCTTGGTCTTCTGTGTGTAGTTAGTCGGTGGTTGGCTGGTCGCCATGCAATAAGATGGCGAGCAAATGCCTTTCCACGCAACGATACAGGAATGAACAAAGTGACAAACTCTCACTCTAAAACTCTAGTGGTCACAAGCGCAAAACATGGACACAAACAGCCAAAAAATAAAGAGCACAAGTCTATACACCACAACAATTAAGAATACTCTTATTGAGATTTTAAAAAGATATTATTCCATTTCCACAGTGTTTCTTTTTAAGGATGAGTGTCTTTAGTGTGTGTGTGTGTGTGTGTGTGTGTGTGTGTGTGTGTATGTGTGTGTGTGTGTGTGTGTGTGTGTGTGTGTGTCTCTGTGGGATGATGCGCACGCAGAACTGTACAGGCGCGCAGGGTCGCTTCCTTTTTTTTCTCTCCAAATTGTTCCAATGTACAATTTCTAGGGGTGAATTATACATTTTGGGGAAAGTTTACTTTTTCTCCTTTTTATATATATATATATAAAAAAGTTCTTGTCCCGTGGTCCACAGTTGTACAAAAATAAATAAATAATTTAAAATGAAAACTAAAAGATGTGTCAAACTGCAGTTTTGAGGTCACACTTGGCTTCCGCTGTTCATTTTTGGAAGTCCTTTTCGTTTGTTTTTGGAAAAAAGATTTGTTTTTGTTTTTAGTCCTTGAAAAGTGACAGCTCAGGTCCTCTTGAATCTCACTCCATAGTTGTTTTGTATTGTGGGCGGGGTCTGTGCAGAAGTGGGCGTTCCCTCCTGGCCGGGTACAGTGAAGTGGGCGTGGTCAGGTGGGCACAGTTGTGATGATGATGATGTGTGGTTGTAATCACTTTTCTTATTGGGTTCCACAGCCAGATAGAAGTATTCCCTGAGCCAACCATGGAGGCCTATGAAACCAGAAGTAGAGGAACAGTCATAAATAGTTGCACCCATTTGTATATAGTATAGGCCTACCTCAACTAAGTATCTATAAAACAAGACACAATGGTGGGCTATAAAACATATATCATTTTATATCAACGCATACATAGCATACAAATGCACTTTCTTACACCAAGTATACAGTAAAATGCAATGATGGTTCAAAACATGATTTTAAGAAAAAACATCTGAAACCAACAGACCAAAAATGGTTTGGAGGCCGAGACAAAAATGATTAGGCTACACTACAGAGAGCAGCAGTCTTATGCAAACATTTGTTTCAAAAACGTTTCATAGGATAGTTTTTAATCTACATATACTGCATGTAGGTCTTAGGATGAATAGCAAAAATAGCAGATATAAGCTCGTAAAGTGTTAAGATGTCATGCCTTGTGAGCTAAGTAGATCTGCTATTTTCACTATTTCTGAAAATTGTATAGATGTTGAAAGGTTTTGAAATTTAAAAGGTTTGAAAATGTTTCGCCTATAATGACACGTGCATATACCCAAGATAGGGATAACAGGTTGTAAGTGCTTAAGCTGGTGGTTGCCCCCCTTCTCCATATGTTCTTTAATTGATCATTAACTGCATTCCTAGTGTTGTTGAAATAACAAATATATAAACTTCAGTGCAACGGTGATAAAGCCATATGCTCCAGCCAGGTAATTCCCACATCAGAATTAAATAGTGCAGATTCAGTCATGTTTTCTGTAATGGCTAAATGTTATGGCTGTGACTTTATGGCGCGTGGCATACTCTCTCATATTATACTCCAAACAGCCATTCATGCAGTCCACGGCTAAAATTTACTGCCTCAGTCAGCATACGGTCTAGCAGATCAAATTAGGGGAGGGCGAAAAAGCATGCGGCTCTATTGAGCTATTACTGTAACTAGTCAATGATCATTCAATGAGAAATAATTGGATTAAACAGTTGCTCCCTGCAGAAAAATATATACTATATAGCCAGCATTTATTCAGATTTAGAGTGCGATATCTTTATGCAGCAGACCTGCTATCTTCAAATTTCATTAGCAAAAACCAGGGGAATTATCAGAGGGAGGGGTGGGGGGGCTCCAGAAGTGGGTGGTGGTAAGGCGTGGGGTGGGGGGGGTCGCTGGTGTTGGTCGAAAATTGGCCCCAGTGAAAAAGCGAAACCAATGCAAGCTCCCCCTATTTACATATAAAGAGCTCTATTAATCAAGGTAAGTGTCATTACTGCGTGGCTCATTGAGCAGTGGTGGGTGGGTGTTAAATAAAATTCTCTGTGCTCCGATGCCTCCGGCAGGCGATACGTCTTGATTTGTGAACTGTCAGTTGGCGGTGGAGGAGCGTGATGGGGGCTGGGTGGGGGTGGAGGTGGTGGTGGTAGCAGAGATGTGGGAGGTAGAGAGAAAGAGAGACCGGCGTGGGCTGGAGGGGGGGAAGCATTACCCAGATTCTTAATCAGATCGGGGGGCCATAGAAGCAGGGGGAGAGGGAACATAGTGGTCGGGGAGGGAGGCAGCATGACGGAGAGGAATGGGGGAGAGAGGAGACAGAATTGAGGGGGGAGAGTAGCAGTGGAAATGGCATCGGCGAGGAAGTGACGAATATGGAGCGACGAAAAGAGACTGCGATAAGAGAGGAAAAGACAAAGCGGAATGGAGAGAAATGGAGGTGAAGTGATGCTATGCAGAGAAGAGTAAGGGAACTGATGAAGAAAGGAAAGGGAGAAGTAGTGTGAGAGAGAGAGAAAGATGGGACTGGAGTAGAGGAGAGAAAGAAATAAGAGATGTAACGAGGGGAACTGCACTACGCAGCAAAGTCCTATTCATGTAAAACGTTCACTCAGGGCTTTGCAGTGTACTTACATCACCCTGTTCGTCAGGCCTGCCTCAGTGGAGTGGGGGCGGGGTGTTTACATGTAGTGCCACTGGCCGTCCATACCCATGTTCATCCCCATGCCACCCATTGGTCCTGTGATGGGTAAGAACAGACATTGTTAAAGACAGCGGTTCAAATTCTGCAAGTCACAAACACTTGTCCCTCTGTGTCTTGCCTTGACTGTCACAGCTTCTGGTACTGTTGCTGTGCAGCACCAGCGTACGATGTGTACAAATTAAGCCTATTTTAGTCATTAGCCAATGACATGTAGACCAAAATAGGGACACTGGGTTAATGTGTCTACTAAAAATATATATTGTATATAATATAAAATACCCACAAGTAGCCTATATTATAGGCCTACACATACTAATCCTTTAGAAAGAGATTTTTACAAATGCATTGAACATTACCAGAGATATTGATTATCTAATATGAGTATTAGATCCAGTGAATGGACACCATACTACATCTACAGCTAATACCTACTTTTGCTCAAGAGAAAGGTTTTATTTGGTTAGCCGCTTTGATAAAGATACCGGTATGTATTTATTTATTTAACTGCAAGCACAGGAGGTAAGGCCAGGGGCACGCAAGACTCCAGAGCACAGGCTTAACCACCACGTTATCTCTGAACTCAATAAAGGCTTTTTTCCCCATTTAGCACTTGCAAAGACTGCCTTGGTTTTCATTTGGTTAAAAACTCAACAAAATGAAGAATTCTAACAATAACGAATATGAAAACAGACAGGAAACGAGATTGTAGATCTGTGCGTCGGTGCTTTTAACGAGGGTCACGGGTATGTCCACACCAAGCATGATAATGACAACATCAGTGTGGATGCTCACATCATTATCCTTACAGCCAGGGTTCGAGTTGCCAGGGTTAATGTGGATGACATATGCTTTTAATGGAATTATTAAATTGTGATATTATTAAACAAACTGTAAATATCAAACATATCAGACAGTCTACCATTCTCAAAAGGAAATGCATGTATTCATTTAATCTGACCAAAAGGATAAAACATATCCTCACCAGCCATAATGACCAGAAGGGGGGTATCAAAAGCAGAGGCATGGATTTCCACCCGATACCCCCCAGCACATCCAAACCTGGTTATAGTATTGTGCTTGGTGGGGATGGCCCTTTATTTGTCGACACAAGAGTGAACGATGTCTTGGAATTCAACTCCAGACAAAAAAAAAACAAACAATAAACAGGAAGTGAGCTAAAAGAGTGACATTTCTCACCGCCAGGTCGAAGGCCCATATGCTGCTGTCCGTCAAGAACAAAGCCTCCCATTGGCTGGCCATCCGGACTGTAGGCTGAACCCTGATTCACTATAGGAGAAGAAAACAAGTTTCTTTGTTACATTTTACCAACCAATGCAGGGCCATACAATTTAAAGCCACTGTAGGTCAGATACACATTTTCATTATGCTGGGGCAATGGTTAGACAGTAAACAGTGGACAGAACATTTTCTCAAGTTTGCTTGAGGCTGTTCAAAGTCCACATACCGTCTGTAAAGTAAGGGATCAAGTTCACATCTGCCTATTTGGCTTGACTAGATGCAAACTTTTGAATTGGGCAAGTTATGATGTTTGACAAGTTCACAAGAACACAAGTAAGAACAGATGTTAAGAAACAGCCAAAGTCCAAAACGTTATCTCCATCTCCCTTTCATAACTTTTATTTGATGTGTGTGACATCCACTAGATTCATCTATTTCACACAAAGAGCAGAGTGCAATGTTTCTCAGTGAGTAGAACAAGGCGCTAGCACCACCAGATTAGGAGTTGAACACCACGTATGGGGGCCACCGTCCGTCCTCTTATGATAATTAAACCTGCTTTGTATATTATATTAAAAGTGTCCACCAAATAACCAAATATGTAAATAGAAGGTGCTAAGTGAAATCCTGGATGTTCGTTTAACTTTGAGAGTGCACAAATGGAAATAAAGGGACGCATAACTGTCCATTTGGTTCCATTTGTGCACTCTCTGACCCTTAAAGGAGATACACCATGCATTTAAAAAGTATTTATGTCATATTGTTTATGTCCCAAAAACGTTTTTCAAAAGATTTGAGGCTAAATTACCACTCCTGAATAGAGAGCCTCTCTCATTTTTGAATGGCTCTCAGAGCATTTTCAGCTGCAGTATAAAATTGGCCTGCGGGGGGGTGGCGCAGTTCTGCCGTTGTGTGTGCAGATATGCACCCCAACCAAACACTACACAAAAGGTCTTGCAAATAATAACAATAATATATATATATATATATATATATATATATATATATATATATATATATATATATATATATATATATATATTTCATTTCGATTATAGTTATAGTTTTCTTTTTAACATATTGCAACCATTATAAACGGAATATTATTATCCAGCCATCTAGGCTGCATCTAGAGAGCAGCTCCATGGGTTTTTAAGGGTTAATCTCAGGGTCACGCAAAGTTCAGTAGTTCACCCAACTGAAAGGGAAAGTTGTTGCAGCTGTCAGACTCACTCGGAGCATCGTTGTCCACAACAAGACTGGACTATAGCCTACTACAGATTAGAATAGTTGTTTAACAGTTTAACATGGTAGCGCGATCAGAGCAAGCAGAGGACATCATCAGAGGATCATCTGTTGTGAACTGATGAAGTATAAAAGACGGTGGATTGTTTGGATCCGAGCTAGCCTGCTAGCCAGTAGCCAAGGCTAATCTGCCTAGCGACGCTGCAAATGGATTATTTTTTGTTTAACGAGATACAGCAGATACCAGCTTGGTGAGTCCATATTTCCAATTCCTTTGATAGCAGCTACAATGGATGTGGTACTTGTGAAATGCTGTGTTTCTGCAACGTGCACACGTGGATATGTGTGAGCATACGTTGTCATGATAATTTGGCTGCTCAGGTTATTTAATATATATATATATATATTTTTTTCACCTTGGTTTAACTTTTGAGCCACGCTGGCTGCTATGCAAATGAGCAGAAGAGGGGCTGGATTATTAAAATTAGGTCTGGTTTGGAGCTTCATAGGGGAGGGCAAATGGAGCACCCGTGGGATGCTTTTGCAGATCGTGACGTCCCATTCGGCAGCAAATCAGGACAGCCTGTTTTGAGCACCCGTGACAAGCTTTTAACTTGTGCCCTCCCAAAACCAGAGAAATACACAACGGTCAGAAATGGGACTTTGTGAGGATAGAAGATGCCAGTGGGACCCCAAAAAAAGGTTTTAAAATAGGAAAAGTGCATTTTCATGGTGTATCTCCTTTAAGTGTCCATTTGACTGTGTGTGTAATATTATGTGTGATGAATGGATTTAAGGCGGTGGATACACGCACATCCAAAGAGACTACGACGGGTGCTGGACCAAAAAATAAGTATAGCAAAAAAGAAGTGAAGGACCGCACACCGTCTCGAAGCTCCCCAAATATTTATTATAGTCAGCGGAATAAAACACAACGTTTCGGCCTGTGTTGGCCTTCTTCAGTTTTACACCTGAAGAAGGCCAACACAGGCCGAAACGTTGTGTTTTATTCCGCTGACTATAATAAATATTTGGGGAGCTTCGAGACGGTGTGCGGTCCTTCACTTCTTTTTTGCTATGAATGGATTTAAACAATTTTATACCTGCTCTGTTTGACTGGTCAATCATCGGTTGTACTATTCTCCTCCTTGCATTGATGAACCTGGAGGGACAGAGCAACGCACGTTATAGCATTATCTTCTAATGACAGACACTTGTAAATGAACCTGTTGAGACATTTACAAAAAGTTTACATAAAGGTTGTATAATATATATTATGTCTCTGAAGAAGTCACTGCGCTGTCGAAATGTCCCTGACTCGCACTTATTAAAAGTTATTGAAAGTTTTCAAGATGATCCGTGTGCTCTAGATATTCAGGACATCTCCAAATGTCACTGCTTCGACTAAAACACGCCGAATTGAAAACATGACAAGTTTGTGTTTGGTTTTGGAGCCGTCACAGCCCAAACTCCCCCGTTTTCTCTCACTGTCCGACTCAGTCTCTCTGGGAATTAGACTAATGATGTAGTCTATTCCTATTGACATACTCTCGGGTATTGGGGTGGGTGGGGGTGTACTCAGAAGGCTTTAAAAAAAATCTATTGATTTAGGTTTAGCTCTATAGCCTCAGGCTGTAATAAGGCTAACTGCTCTGTCAATGTTTCTTTAACTATTGATACTCCCAGATGACAGACCGCAATGCACATTCACTCTCTTTGATAACTGTATTAGTTAAGAGAGAGCTGGTGATCTTATTAATCCACCAGATTAGAGCTGTGCAGCTATATAATTAGCACTGCTCGGCAAGAACCTGATAGACTTCAATGTGACACCCATTCATCGAATTTGATGAGAGGATTACAATTGTGGCAAGGCGGTATCATCTCAATTCCAAACCCTGTGGAGCTGTCTGAAAGCTTTACACTTGAGACTGTACTGTCCCACAAAGGGCCATTTCCACAGCACTGGACTTGTTAAACAACAACAATGCATATAACAGCAATACAACTGCAATAGGTTCCAAACTGTCTGTGTGTCCCTGAGCAAAGACACTATTAACCACTTAAACCACTGTTTCCCAAACACTGGGTCGTGGGTCGCGTACACATTTGTGGGTCGCATACATCTCCTAATTAATTAATTAATTATTATTTCAAAACATTAAAAAAAAACACATTCCCAAAAAAGCAAACATTTTTGTGAATGTAAAATAAATTCAATGATTATTTTTCAGTAATTGCATGAAAGAAAAAAAAAATACATAAATCAGAAAACAAATGTCTAAAGAAGTATTCCCAAACATTTTGGTAACCACTGACTTAAAACCTATTAAACTTTGTTTGACTAGAGTCCCCCCAGGGGTCTATCATGCTACTTTTACCCTCTACATCTACACCAAATCTCTTAGTGGGAAATAACCCATTTATAAGTTCATTTGTGAGCTTGTAGATCTGCTATTTTCCACGGAATGTTCGATCTCAGAATAGGGATGCTAGGGTTCCTGTGGTTAACCCCTAACTGCCCCTAAGCACTGTATTAATAGCACTCCCTGCTTGGAATAGTTAGGGTGGGTAAATGCATAGGACAAGTGTCATGTATGTGGCAAATGTACAGTGACATAAAATACCTCAAAGGATCAATACATTATTATTAGTGTACTTTGTACAATGAAATTAAATAATATTTCAGCGATATATCCATGATACAAAACTGGATGCAGAGCAAAGCTAGAAGCTATAGGACCTGCTTTCGTGTGATCATTTAGTTGGATGCAGGCGCCTCCTTTAACTCACGCACACACACACACACACACACACACACACACACACACACACACACACACACACACACACACACACACACACACACACACACGCACCATGCACCCATGCACAGACTCACACTTATCCAATGGCTGAGCCATCCATAAAAAGGGGTTCTGGGTGCTAAGGCCAGAATATGTTTTAATCCATCATGTCATACATGTAAAATGAGTCGGGGGGAACTGAGGGGAGAGGAGGGGGTGGTTTATCTTCTCCTTTAATGTTTCTGATTGTCTCAGACGGACAGAGAAGATAGATGGTGTATGCAGAGCAGAGCAGACAGACCAGCAGACGGCAGAGAGGAAACCATCTTATATGCTGCAACCCTCTTTGCTATTTGCACCAAAACATGTCTGCAGTGAAGCCCTCTCTGTTTGAGTCAGATGCATTCATAATGTGAATTATACAACCAGGGGCGTCACACCAAATTATGGGCCCTGGGACAAAGGATTCACTGCGGGCCCCCCATGAATGTTAACTATTGAAAAATAGCAGATATACAAGCTCACAGCGCGGCACCGAGTGCCGCGCTGCGAGCTTGTATATCTGCTATTTTTGAAAAATCTTGAAAATGTGTGCAAGAAAGAAACCTATGTCAAGGACCCCCAAGATGATATGTATTTGGCCACGGACCCCGATCTCAAAATATTTAGTTCCAGGGACCCCCAGAAGCAAAATTTGAGTTAGAAATGTTCGCTTAAAAAATACATATATTCAAAGATTTTGACACATTTTCACAACTTTTCAAAAATAGCAGATCTACAAGCTCGCAGCGCGGCACTCGGTGCCACGCTGTGAGCTTGTATATCTGCTATTTTTCAATAGATAACGTTATTAGGGCCCCTCCACCTTGGGCCCCAGTAACTCAGTCCCACTTTCCTACCCCTTGTGACGCCCCTGTATACAACACATATTTGTTGTAGCGTGAATACAGATCCAGAGGAGAGAAAACCTTCACTAGTATTAATCACATGAACCTTTAGAAAAGCAAGGTGCATGCAGTGGTGAAAAGCAACTAAGTACATTTACTTAAGTACTGTTCTTAAGTACAATTTTGAGGTATTTGTACTTTACTTGAGTATTTCCAATTTCCAATACTTTTACTTCTACTCCACTACATCTCGGATCCAAATATTGTACTTTTACTCCACTAAAATTATTTGAACACTTTAGTTACTATTTACTTTGCAGATATAAATTATAATATTATAAAACATACATTAACTACTTCAGCCCTATTTTATACCTAAGCAACTGTGAGCTTGTAGATCGGCTATTTTCAAACATTTTGTACTTTTACTTTTGGTACTTTAAGTACACTTTGATGCTAATACTTTTGTACTTTTACTCAAGCACATATTGAATTCTGGACTTTTACTAGTAAGGGTGCCCTCAAACCAAAATACCTAGAGTGGAATCTGCCAATGCATTTCAATGAGAATGGACCGTTTTTTGCCAGATAGAGGATTTCTGGGAAAAAAACAAAAAAAAAACGCTCCATTCTCATTGAAATACATTGGCGGATTCCACTCTTGGTATTTTGGTGTGAGGGCACCCTAACAGAGTATTTCCATATTGAAGTATTGATACTTTTACTTAAGTATAAAATGTAAGTACTTTTACCACCACTGGGTGCATGTGCATGTGCATGTGCATGTGCATGTGCATGTGCATGTGTATCGTGCACCCACATGCACGTGCATGTGTGCTCATGACACCGGTAATAGGCTCTGTGACATCACCCAAATAGAGGGCTCGTTCTAGATCTGCTTACCAGTTGTTCACTTGAAGGATTGTGAGGCCGGTGTCTTGTGCCAGCTGCTTTTTCTGTTCCTCCGAGGGGTACGGATGCTGTGTCGGGACAAAAACAAAACCTCATGAAAAAACAATGTCAGCACTTCAGCCAAAAGCAGCAGTCATGTAGAACATCTGGGCCCTTTTCTCTTTCTGCACCGAGTCTCTTCGCAGAAAATAGCCGATCTACAAGCTCACAGCGCAGAGCATTGCAATGCGTTGTGAGCCTGTGAATTGAACGGTCGCCCCTGAATAAGGGACACCAGGGTTCACGTGGTTAAGTGCTGTCTCGTGTACTTGGAAGAACCCACGAAATGCAATCACATGCTGACACGTTGACAATGATTGTGACCGCGTTAAGAAACCCAACTCCTCTAGCCACAGAGACACACGCACGCACACGCACACACACACACACACACACACACACACGCACACACACACACACACACACACAAGTGAAAAAGGTACCCATCTATACTGGCCACATCTGACTTGGCGCCGCCTCCTCAGAGCACTTCTGACCAAAAGCGCGTGGCTTTGTGTGACAATATTTGACATTATTTGACATTACTTGACAAATGATCGGACGGAATACAAAGACGCACAATGGCGGTTTTGTTTAAGCTCTGAATGAGAGCCTGCCCCCCGGTCCCCCCCACCCCCATGTTCTCCCATGTCCCCTCCAACCCCCACCCCCATGTCCCCCTGACTCTGGTGTCTCTGTGCTGGCTGTGTGACAGAGGGAGGAGGGTGGTGGCAGATGGTAGACAGAGGTGACCTGTGTACTGGGTGCGGGGTCGTGGGCGCGTCCCCATTTTGCTGCTGTCAGGGCAGGCAGCCACCTCCTGTGGTCATCGGTGAGGGATGAGCTACCCGACCACTTCATTTTTAAACTGGCCTTTCAGCCAGGGGTAACCACACACACACACACACACACACACACACACACACACACACGGACCCGCACACGAACACGAACACGCACACACACACACACACGCGCGCGCGCACGCACGCACGCACGCGCACTTGTACAAAAGCAAGCGGTGACAAGCATGGTTGGTGCCGTACGTACGCACACACACAACCTCACAAGACCACACATGTAAGCTCATTAAACGCACGTGCGTGCAGGCACACAAATGCACACATATATGCACACACATGTGTGTGCACGCGAACACACAAACGCATGCATGTACGCACGCATGCACACACACACTGTGTGTGTGTACAGAGGGTGTGTTTCTGGACAAAGGCCATTGTGGTCACCAGTAATCGTCCAGTTCAGGTCCCAGTTTGGTGTCTGACAGTGCAGTGATGGATCACTGCGTGCTCCTCCTCCTAATCACACCTCCAGAATGATGCCATTGTCACCGTCGCTGTTTCACACTGGCACAGAGCAACGTCCTCTGTAGCAGTGCGGTGGCTTTCAACATTTTTGTGCCCAAGGCACAGCAATGGGCAAGTCAAATTTTGTATAAATAAAGTGCAACGAACAAAGAAATAAATAAATAAATATATATGTAAATGTATAGCATAGAAATTAAAATGTTATAAATTAATACTTTTTTGTATAGCCGTTGCAATCACAATGTGCTGTTGTCACATAATCGGTTGGCGCACCTGGACTTCAAGGTACAAGTCTCAGCACAGCGTTTGGGAACCACTGCTCTATAGTATTTCACAGGTTGACCATAGCCCAATTGTTTAGTTCAAAGTCTTTGCGCTTTGAACTAAAGAACCATTTACGCTGCCACTTTCCCCACACATATTGTTTTGAGCTACAATCTAAGCAATTCAGTATTATATTTGAAGGAATATGAAATGGTCTTTTAGTGGTGATGACATTTCTGCACAAGGACCAAAATGTTTTTTTGTTTGTTATTTCGGGAATAACAGAATCGGGATTAGAATGCTTTTGCTGTCATCGACCTGTGATTTATAAAAAAGTATACAATAACATTTCAAGTAGCAAAGGGTCATGAAACTCATTCACCATAAAAAAAACACGTAAATAAAATCACATCCACTGCAATAAGCCATTTTCTCTTGGCATGCCAAACTGAACGTTTGCCACACAGACCTTTGAATGAGTATAAAGGCCTCGGGTTGAAAGGAAACCAACAGTTATGACCAGGCAAATGAGCTGATAATGAATAATATAATGAATGTACACTTCTCACAGCTGTCGTCTCTAAAGCGTTCCCCTCAGAAGGGGACCTTTTGAAGGAGCTACAGAGAGATCCTTCAAGAATGAAGGACCACAAAGGCATGAGAGAAGCTGAAGCTAGCGGTGGAGAGCAATAGCGTATCAACTCGCGCCCTCTTTCTCCCTCCAACCATAGGGGCCTGCTTGTGCACGCCCACGCACGCACACACCCACGCACGCAGGCCCAAAGGCATGCGCACACAAGCTTTGTCATATAGCACTTTAACCCTTGCATCCACATTTTGGGCATGACATTGTAAATAAAAATTACAATTTATTTTCGAGCTTGTCGAAAGGCTATTTTCAAAATAATGGAGAGTTTTTAGTGGCTCAGTGATTGAGTAGTTAACTAGTGAAGCCTTTGCATCAAAACTGTGTTGTATAATTCACAAACATGCACGCACAGTCACACACGGACAGACACGCACGCACGCACGCACGCACTCCCACACGCCCACACACACCACAGAATGCCGTAAAAGTTTGACAAAACATAATCCAGGCTCCTTTCACTCCCACAGCGGCGCTGATGAATGCTTGATCGCTTGGGTGTTGCAATAGGGCCTTTTCAGAGGGTCCAAAGCCCCCACCTCACCATCACCCCTCTCACTCACTTCTCACAGGCACATCCTGCCCCAGAAAACACTTGTGCTTAACAAATTAGACCTGAAAAGGAGACGGGGAGGGAGAGAGAGGATAATTCAATTATCCTCCCTTTTTTCCGACTGGAAAAAAAATCTAAAAGGTTGGTTTTTCTTTCTTTTTTTTCAGAGGAAAGGATTATTGCCTGTGCAGGACATTGTGTGGGCCTTTTACAAACCAAACAAGCGAGGGGTTATAATACATCTAAGAGCGAGAGAAGGAGAGAAAGGAGGGAAAAGCAAGGAGATAGAAATGGCGGTGTCTTTAAGGCCTCTGAAGAAAAAGGTTCAACTCTGTATGGGGACTCCCTCGGCCTCCCACTTTCAAACGTGTGAATCGGTCACACCCGATTCAGAACAGAGGGCTTTTTGTAAAATCCTGGGTCGAGTTTCCCCAAAAAACAAAACAAAACAAAACAAAACAAAAAAAGCCCCAAAATGTCTTCAGGCACAAGTTGTTCTTTGCTCCATTCACATACAATGGAACAAAGACGAACTTTCGTCTCGAGATGTTTTGTTTTCTGGGGGGGCAGAGCAAACCACAGCGCGAGGCAAGAGGCATCGCTTCGAACGGTTTGCATTGATGGAGAGGCCCAGCCGGAGGACATTTTCCTCACCGTGAGGTGCTGGAAGAGCCACGCTCTCATGATGTTCGTGGCCACTTTGGGAAAGATTCCCCGCTTTTTCTGTCTCTTTTTGTCCTGGTCGTCCTCGTCTCCCGTGCCCGGCGACGCTAGGCTGTTGTCAAGGCCGTCTCCTGGGAATCAAAGGAGGACAAGAGAGAGAGATAAAGTCATGTTAGGGGAGGGAGACAAAATGACTGGCACAGAACTACCACAACTTCATGATATTACTGTACATCGTTGTTGTCGGGTGGAAACCTCGTATCTCCAAGTTTCAAATGTGTACATTCTTTCGCAAAGTAAAGCCCTGCTTCATCATACAAGGCTGTTGCACAAAAGTAGATCTACAAGCAAACAACGCCTTGCGGTGCGAGGCGTTGTGTGCTTGTAGATCGGCTGTATTCACAAGTTTAAATCATTTTCAAAATGATAAATACAAAATTAACAGTTTTGGACATACAAGGTTTTCACCAGACAACGACGATATATAATCTATTTAGGTCTGTAATGTTTTCTTTGTTCTTCGTGTTAGGCAGAGAGATCTGGAGCACAAGTATTTCACTGTACTATAACACAAAGGAAAAGAGTGCGCCCCAGAAAAAGAAGACGTTGCACAAACGCGTAGCCACAATGCAATGGGAATATATTAAACAAACACTGATGTTTCGACACAAGTGTCTTCTTCAGAGTTTAAGACATTTAGAACCGAAGGTTCAAACTGGGAGGGATTGAGCAAAGCAAATTAAGGAAAAGAAGGAGAAGAAAAGACATTGACATTGGAGGCTCAGTCATCAGACGACATCATATAACAGAAAGGTCACAGGATGAGTTACTGTATATAGGTCAATATTAGGGCTACATTGACTCTAGGGCGAAGATAAAGGACATAGGAAAGTCAGGGGGACATTCTAACATCACGCCATACGTCTCAGACTGCGCAGTAAGCATTTCCCACTAACGTGTCTTCTGAAGACGAGGCAAAGGTACTCTACTGTCTAGTCACATCAAATCACATTTACTAAGTGCTTACATCCCCCATAAACACATATCGAATGGAGGGAGCTCGGCGTGAGGTCGGGTGTTTAACTCGCACAGTAGTATTTGTGTGTGTGTGTGTGTGTTTGTGTGTGTGTGTGTGTGTGTGTGTGTGTGTGTGTGTGTGTGTGTGTGTGTGTGTGTGTGTGTGTGTGTGTGTGTGTGTGTGTGTGTGTGTGTGTGTGTGTGTGGTAAGACAAATTGTTTTGTTTGTGTGTGTACACGCACATGTGTGCGCGTGCATGTGCTTCTACTGTAGGTGACAAGTCAGCAAGGCTCTTCTCCTACACCTCTCTCACCTCAACCTCTTCCTCAGTTGTTGGCCACCGCGGTCGGATGATGAAGAGGAGTTTAAACCCAGAGCTATTAATTCAATCTGAGCCGCCGCGTTTGACATGAGGTAATGACTTGCGGGGTTAGCCGCCACGCGGCCCTGACAGGAAATAATGAACATTCAAAACCACGGCCGGCTGGACTCGGGGGCTTGAGCATAGCAGCCTCTGCGAGCCCTCTTATTTATTTATCCGCCCCCACTGTTTGAAATAGGACTAATGATTTCCTTATAGGGAAAATGAGGGCCGGAGAGGGTGGGGTGGGGGGGAGAGAAAAACTGAAAATTATGAAAGAAAAAAAGGGAGAAGAGAAGAGAAGAGAAGAGAAGAGAAGAGAAGAGAAGAGAAGGCAAACACAATAACAAACTCAAAAACCTCGCTGTGGAAACAACAAACACCCTGCTGTGTTTGATGCTGAAAGCGGGCCAGGGCACTGTACAAGACACACACACGCACGCACGCACGCACGCACGCACGCACGCACAAACACGCACGCACGCACGCACACACGCACGCACACACACACACACACCTTGTCGTCTACCCTAATATGGCACAGGATCATGCAGAGAGCTCCCTCTCTCTCTCCTCTTATCATTAGCATGGTGTCCTCGTTTGATTCCTGCAGGAAGCCTTCCACACATCAAGGCAGAAAGCCTTCCCTTTAAACACAGATTTCCTCCCCTCGTGTTCTCTCCATCTCTCTCTCTCTCTCTCTCTCTGTCTCTCTCTCCCGCTGAGTCTCCAGGCTGGTCTCTCTCTCTTTCTGCCTTTTTCTCCCTCTCCACCCGCCCCCCCCATCTCTCACTCAGCAGGCCAGGAGCACTCCACTCTCTCTCTCTCTCTCTGTATCTCTTTCTCTCTGTATCTCTCTCTCTCTCTCTGTATCCCTCTCACTCTCTTTTCTAATTCTCTCCCTCCCTCCCTCCGTCCCTCGCTGCACATTAATTGTGCATCAGCCAAAGATGATTTACTTTTAACAGTGGTGGTTATTTTTCTTGCCCCGAGGGCAGAGAACCCTTGAAAGCCTGCCTGGAGGGCACTGTGAATAATGCATCTGAGAAACTCCTCCCCCAGGGAGGGACAGGAACCCTACTTTTCTTAAGATTTGCCCCGGCGTGTCTTTTTGTTTTTGGGGATACATCAATCAAACGGCGCCATATTCATGCATAAATATTTCAGCTAATGAATATTGACATTAGAAAGGATGCGCAATGCGTCGTCGGGGTCGGAGGAGGAGGGGGGGGCTTGGTGGTGGCGGTGGGGGGGTTATGGTGGGAGTCTTGACGGATGGTGAGCCCAGGTTCCAGTCAAGGACAGGGCAACGGGTTGAAGTTGTCTCTGCGCCTTAAGTCAGGGCGTGTTTACTTCTCGACTGCCGTATGTCTCGACCCAAACTATGTATTTACTGGTGTTCTTTTATACACAGTGGACACAGTGCATTTAGCACAAGAATGCTTTATCCGTGTGCGCCACTTGTAACTGTAATTGTAATTCAGTTATGCTTTTACACAAGGTCAGGTTATTTCACGTAAAAATCTCGATATAAGATATTTTCTAGGCTCTAAATGGTATTGAATTGATCCAGATGCTTGTGTTATATGAATAAAAATGTTGATGTGAACCCAGAACTCGTTTGATGTATGAATACAAATGTTGATGTGAACGCAGAACTCATTTGACCTATAAAAACAACTATGGGTTTGGAATGTGATAAAAAGGGATCAAAAGAATCACAGAAAGAAAGAAAGAAAGAAAGAAAGAAAGAAAGAAAGAACAAACACTACTCGTCCACTCTGCCTAATTATATCTAAGGCAGCCACTCTGCTCACCCTCGCCCACCCCTGACTGTCCACCTCTCTATCTCTCTCTCTCTCTCTCTCTCTCTCTCTCTCTCTCTCATCCCGTCTTGTTCCTTCTCCTCCAGAGAGGGGAAGGCCGCAGGGCAGATACGGTGCTACGCTAATCGCTTCTGACTGCTCCCTGGCAACTCGGGCCCAATCTAAGCCAGTGTGTGACGATGGACTCTCAAAGTCAGAATTCCCCCCCCCCCCCTCTCTCTGCTTGGCTTGCCTGCCTGCCCCAGTGTCTGCACGCGTGACACAGAGGAGGGGGGGGGGGGGGGCTGGTTAAGGAGATGTGTGAGAGTGGGGGGGTTGTCTACTGCCTCGGGGAGGGCTGGAGTATCGCCTCGGGGCTCAGGAAAAAAAACAGCACCCAAAGATATGAAATACGAGTCTCTCATAAAGCTTATCCCTTTCTTCCTCCATTTTTTTGTGCCTTTTCTTTTTCTTTATATATATTTTTTCTTTTTCAACTGTCAGTTACTTTTTTCAACTTGAGCCCCCCATTTAGTCATCTAGAAGTCAACGGCAAACTTGGGTATGGCGTGGCACGGTGGCACCGAACGCCTTTAGGGGAGGACGATACGATACGGAGCATCGACGGCATGAGAGTTGGGGAGGGTTTCAGATCCCCAGACTGAGCCGAGCCGAGCGCCGGCGGAGGATGGCGAGGTCTGCGAGGCTGCGGGACGGGTGCAAAGTGGCTAGCAGAACTGATTGCCGTACCCCGGGCTGCACCGGTGATGCAAAGCCATCGCAGCCTGTCTAATGAGCTCTGCATGGGCCCTGATCCATCACTTCTGACACCTGCCAGCCCCTCCCCTCATTACGCACCAGGCACACGGCTGCTAAGAGGAGCAGCCTGGAATGTCTCCAGGACAGACACGCGATGACGTCCTCTCTGTGCCAGGAGACTGATGGGGAGATTATGGGAGTTGGGTTGTATATGCAGCGGTTCCTATTGATTTGGAACCGGTGGTGGTTTAGGTTTCTCGATCTAACAACGTGCACTCTTGCTTTCTTTCTCTCATGTAATCTGTCTCTTCCCCCCCTGCTCTCTGTGTTTGTCATACTCTCGTAATCGTAATTGCTCTGTGTTTCTCTCCTCTCACCCTCTCTCTCACTTTCCCTCTCTCTCACAGACCATGTTTTCACTTGTGTTGCTCAGCTCTGTCGCTCACCCTCCACCTCCACCTTTCCATCTGTCTACCAACCCCCCCTCTCTCCTCCCTTCCCCTTTCTTTCTTATTTCTGATGACACACCAGGCGGGATGACATTATTCTAAAAGGCCCATTTAGCCTGAAATGCCACTGGGCTGTGATGTCACTGGTATGTCGGCGTATCTCGGTAACTGCATTCCGCCCCACCCCTGCGTCCTCCGGATGTGACGGAAAGATGCGACACATCCTGATTGCAACATTCCTTTTTTTTCAAAAACATTTTTCTCAAAGTAAACAGGTTCTTTGCAAGTCCCACTCTGCTCTCTTTTGTTTTATGTCATGCCTCTGTGACGGGTATTCAAAGCCTTCTTCCGACCCCCAAATTCCCCAGCCAACCAACCTCCCCCCTCCCAAACATTCCTTAGATAACTCAGCCCCTTAAGCCACGGCCAATCGACAGTCCTCCTGGGGGCTGAGGTATCAAAGACAGCCCATCTGCATATCACACAGATTACAAGGCAGCAAGCCAAAACACGGTATAAGCCTGTTGGTTAGCTCCCCAATGGGCGGCCATAACCATAAGTGGCAACAACATTGCGCTGTGGTCAGCCGATAGGTTGAAACCACAATGCCGGAAGTATCCTCCAATCTCGTGAGAGTATGTGAGGGGATATTTGAAGTGAAACCACAATGCCACCACTTTGTGGTCACAATAAGATGGGGCAGTGGATTTAGAAAGGTTTTATCTGCCTAGGAAGGCATGACTAATGACCTTTAGACAATAGAGGCCTTCCAACGATCTGTAGCAGGTGCTTTGAAGAGCTTAAGCCAGGAATATCTAAAGCCAGGCCTGCTATTGCTAGCGTAAGACACCACTGACAATGTTTGTACCTGCCATGTCCTTTCCCTGCTATGTTAAGCATGTTCTTTTTTTTATCACTTAACAATTTAGGCATTTAGCATATATTCTCATCCAGAGTGACTTAAGCGCAAATTCAGAGTAAAGGTACAAAAATGTACTGTATCGGTTCAGAGAATACCAACTAAACATGAAAGAACATGATGTCTAAACAGCATTCTCAACTTGAATGTTATCTAGATGTCAATTAAAAGGGAGAGCCCGGTTCAAATAAACATTGTAGTACATCGGCTCTTGTCTGAGATTTGGTGTGTAGACCGAAGCAGAGGACCACGCGTGACCTCGGTCAACTGTATAGGGTTTAAAATGGCTACCACAATGGGTTGATAATGTCATGAAAGCTATGTTTGGTTAGGCACAAGTTTAGTTGAATATTCCTGCTTTGAAGACTGCTATTTTCACTGACATGTATCTATACCAAAGGGAGATTACCATGATTGAACCAGTGACTCGCCATTCTTCCCATTCATATCCTCTGTTTTGCCTCTCTAGAATGCGAATGGGCTGGAAGCGGGAAGCAGAGAAGACCCAGGGAGAAGCCAGCAGGTAGCATGCTGGTGTATCCTACTAGCCCACCAGGCTGAGCTGTGATCATTCTGACCTCCTCTTCTCCTTTGTTTCTCAATACATCAACTGCTCTGTCCCCCCGTACCCACAGGAGGTCTTCTACTCACCCCCCCCCCTCTGTCCTCTATGCATTCTCTCCTCAGGTCAAAAGGGCAGGGACCTTGGGTTTTTCCCCTCTCTGTTGTTTAAAAAAAGCCTAAAGGAAAGAAGCTATTCACATTGTGCCCCTCTTTTCTCGGCTCTGCCTCTCTCAGCATACAACTTAGGGGGACCATGTCCTCAAGGATGACTTCTTAAACCATACGCAGTCAAATCTCATTTAAAGGGGCTGTAAGTGATTGTAAAACAATAAAACGGTTTTGTTGAAAAGTAAAAGCTATATAATTATCCTGATAGTATCATTGCTTGGAGCGTTTGTTTGTTCAGTAACAGAGATCCCCTTGTCTCTCCAGCTCTTTAGTACACAGAAAATTACATAGGGATACCAATTTGTATCCAATCAGGAATGATCATTTATCAGCTCTCTCCTGATTGGTTATAATGTGTAGGCCTATATGTTCTGTTTACTAAAGAGCTTGAGAGACCTCTGTTACTGAACAAACACTCCATGGCAATGATTGCTATCAGAATATGGAGCTATTTAACACACAATAACCTATAGCCCCTTTAACTGCAGGTCCACATGGATTCGTAAAGTCCATTTGGACCCCAGAGTTAAAGGTCCATTTGGGTTCTTTTGAATTACAAATGGATACATTTAACACTGAGGATTTACTGTGTACCAGCAAGACCAAACAAAACAAAACAAAACACTTTCAATGAAAATGAACTGGGGTGGAGATCAGATCTTTGAAAAAAATGTTAAAATCAAAGCGAAGAGCTAGTCTTGATCTCTTTCTGACTGTTGCCCTTTTAATCCCTTCTTCGGGTTTCTCTTGTCTTGCTAAAAGCGTCCTCCTATTGTTCCCAGCAGCGCCCCGGCCATTGATGCCTGATGGGCAGAGGGTGGAAAGTTGCTTTAAAGTCCATTCTATTTTTACTGCGGTTCATAGCACAGAAAAACAAAAACAAGTCATAAAACCCTCACAGGCTCCAATTAGCACATCAGAAATCACATTTAACCTGCAGGGAGTGGGACAACACAGGGACGGCACACAAAGCCATGGGCTGGGCCCCAATCACAGAAACAAAGCAGCAGCTGATACTTATAACTGACCAATCAGGCCAACTTGAATGAACTCACAGAAAATCTCTTAATTACCTTTAACTGACCTGTCACCAAAGAAGCTCAAATGTAAAGCCAATGTTACTCATCTGAATGCCTACTCTAAAACCACGAGCTCCTACGGTACTGCAGTCTAAAAAGCCACATAAAAAAGTTTTTTTTCTTCTTTTTTCCCCTTATTTGAACTTTTTGCCTTGACAGAGCTACAAGGCTATTGGGCTGAGGCTCATTATTTTTTTAAAGAAATACACAGATGTCAGTGTAGCAGGGAAATAAAGATTAAATGCTAGATTCCTTACGACGTTTCTCCTCAACACCAGCAAGTCAGGTCCTCAGGTATTTATTTATTTTGCCTTGAGGAGCTACTCTCAATGGTTCCTTAACCAGACCTTAGATTACCGTCTTAATCAGTATAATTACTGCAAGATAAACTATCAGGTGAGATAACTGCATGCACTTTCCTGAAGGAGAAAAAAGGGTCCCCCCAAACCCCCAGGCATGCCTCTTTGCCTTGGAGAAAAGGTCACTCATAAGTCAAACCTTTGATATGGGAGGAGGCAGCAGGTTCTCAATGTGAGGTCCAGGGGGACCCCCAGGGGTCCTTAGGGGGGTTCCAGGGGGTCTCCAGCTAAATGATTGATAGTTAGGAACCAAATGGACCCTTACGGGTCTGTAACTCGGAGTGTACAAATGAAACCAAATAGAACCTGGGTCCATTGGGTTCCATTTGTACACTCTGAGTTTAATTTAAAAACTCATGTAGATTGGGGTCCCTCTCTGAGATTAAAAAAAGTCATGGGATGGCTCTTTGCTGTGGCGATGGGTTCACCCATAAGTCAGACCTTTGATATGGAAGCAGGGAGAACACAGGAGGTACCGCAGGGTTTGTCTCTTTTTCACTCTTACCGAGTTCGCTGCTGTTGTCTCCACTCTGGGAGACGTGTCCCCCACTGGAGGGTCCCGGGGTGCCCACGGAGGGCGTGGAGTGAGTGTCATCCATATCCCGCCAGGAAGCAGGGTTCTGTGGGAGAGAGAGAGAGGGAGAGAGGGGGAGGTCAGAGGTTAGGGGGTCAGGGAGAGGTCCACACACCAGGAGATACCAGATACAGGAAACAAGAGTGGAAGAGAAGGTGAGAGGAAGAGAGAACGTGGCAGAGGAGAGAGAAGAGAAGAGAAGAGAAGAGAAGAGAAGAGAAGAGAAGAGAAGAGAAGAGAAGAGAAGAGAAATGAGTGAGAGGCAAAGAGAGAGAGTAGTGATGAGCAACAGTCAATAATAGATTTCATAAAACCATATAGAGATCCATTGTACAGTTTCATAAAGCCACAAACCATAAATACCAAACAATCAGGACAAGGTAATGAAGAACACAGTAACAGCACAAGAGGGATATCAAAAATTGATAATCTAACAAATAACTTACAAAAAGCGGCATTACCATTTTCTCTGAGGACGAGCCAATATTACCGAAAGAGTATTTTAGTGTTGCTAAAGCTTGATAAGCCAAAAAGTTCAGTTCTGATTTAGAAGCTGTGTGAACCGTCCGATGTCCTGTCTGTTTCTGTGACCAAGGATTGTGGACATCCCTCCCTATATAACGGTACCATCATCGGCCAGGGCACTCAAACGGCCATAAGCCCCAAGCCAAACAAGCATCTCTCCCTCTTCAAGCTCTCCTGCGTCAGCTGTTTGCCGTATGGTCATCAAATGAAGAGCTCGGCAAATGACAGGAATAAGCACAGGGGACAATGGCACAGTGTGAATGGAGGCCTCTCGACCACAGTCCCTCCTTTTCTTCAGCCCGGGCACACAGTAATTACAACTTCTCTGTGTGCACAGTGCACGGCTATTCAAGGAGGTGCCATGTGTTTCCGCGTTTATCAAGCTAATGAAGGTCTTATTACCCAACGCCCCATCTGTTAGAATCCAATTACCTGGAATGTATGTGTATCGTCGACACTGTATACTGTATTTGTGTGGGTCTAGATGGGAGATTTTGTGTGGGGAGGTGAAGAAATTGAGAAAATGACTTAGGTTAGTAACATTATATGGGCATTTAGCTGATGCTCTTAGTGTCTTGGTGACTTTATATGAAAGTGGAATAAGCTTTAATTTGTGGATCACTAAAATTACATGCAGGCGCCGCTGCAGCAGACCACCAAGGAACGATGGCTATTCAAATGTGCACAACACGTATTTCCAATAACAAAGCAAATAGCCTAAATAAAAGGGAATGCCTTGGGTGCCATCAAATCAAAGCGGCTCTTATTACTCTAAGCTCTGGGGTATGTTATAATGGCACAGCAAGAGGACCATTACCTCAGCTAAGCTAGGCGCTAGATTCACTATTAACAATTTAGAGTTCCAATTACTGTACCATACAACAGGGGATGACCATAAAGTCTCATTTATATTCCACAGAACAACAGTGTCCCTTGCCTAAAACATCAGTTATTGTCTGCATGTGACACTGCTGTCCAATGGAGTATAATGAATTCAGCTTAAGAAAGAAGCTAGACTTTGTTATGGAGGGGAAAGCGCAAATTATGAGACGATATTGTGTTGTTACAGTCACATTTATACCTTTAGCTGACAGTTGCAGATAAGGAGCAATGTACGAGGACTGGGTCTTGCTCAAGGAAACTTTAGTGGACACATGACTGCTAATGGACAGTACAGTACAGTAAGTTGTGGCCATCGAATATCTGACTTTGCAATTAGAGAATGGTCAATAACCAACTAGACCAGGGGTCGGCAACCCAAAATGTTGAAAGAGCCATATTGGACCAAAAAACCCCAAAACAAATCTGTCTGGAGCCGCAAAAAATTATAAAAGCCTTATAAATCGTTGTTGTTGGGTGGAAACCTTTTAAGTCCAAAACTTCGTTTTGTATTTATCATTTAAAAAATGAACTAAACTAGTGAAAACAGCCGATCTACAAGCACACAACGCCTCGCGGTGCGAGGCGTTGTGTGCTTGTAGATCTGCTGTTTTCACTACTTTTGTGCGTCAGTCTTGTATGATGAAGCAGGGCTTTACTTTGCGAAAAAAAAAACATAAAAATGTGAAACTTGGAGATACAAGGTTTCTGCACGACAGTGATGATAAAAAAAAAAAACGTTAAAACAAAAAATATTTTTTTTTCCCCCCATCTTTTTATCTTTTTCATACATTTTTTAAAAAGCTCCAGGGAGCCACTAGGGTGACGCTAAAGAGCCGCATGCGGCTCTAGAGCCGCGGGTTGCTGACCCCCGAACTAGACCAACCATGTTGTGATAATATCCAAGGTCATGAATGAGGGAATAATATATCATTGTTCATAAAAAAGAGCCAAACAAGAAAATACTTTACAAATATTTTTTTCTTTTCTTAACATAACTGGAATGTTTGCTTCATTGAGAGGTCGGCATAGACATTGAATTGCTATAGGAGACTAGTCTTCTCTGTTAACCCGCTGTTAGACCCCACAAAACCCATCACCTATATTACACTGGTTGTCATGGTCCAGGGACCCCCAGAGGTCCTTGAGGGGGTTCCAACTAAATGATTGATAGTTAGGAACCAAATGGACCCATACAGGCCTGAGACTCTGAGAGTATACAAATGGAACCAAATGGATCCTTATGTTCCATTCGGTTCCATTTGTATGCTCTGAGGATTAGCGTGTAGATTGGTGTCCCAAAGATAAAAATCCTATCAAATGGGGAGGTCCACAGCCTAAAAGGATTGAGAATCACTGAGCTATACATCCAAATCATAGCTACATGCAGCCAGCCGCTAACAGTCATGTCTTTTTACTATGCAGAGTGCAGTGCATTCACAGCAAGTATAGGACGAAAGCATCACAGGAGAATAGCACACAGCACAATGGAGTGTTATTTTTAACTCGAAATTTACCCATAAGGTCCATAATGAGTTAAAGCAGCACTATGTAACTTTTTTAATGAATAAAATTACATTTTGTCCAATAATATGTATAGTTGTGTATGTCAATAGAATATAACTTATACAATTGGGGTGGTTGTATTTTGTCTCACTGTTCTTCTATTGAGACATTTAGATTGTGTCAAAGGCCATGTGTCACCGAGCCACAGGATCTGACACAGATTTTGACCTCATGGTCAAGATTCAATTCACCCCCTGTGCAAGCAGGCTTAACACCCATTTTACTGGTACAGGACAGTGTATGGTCAGTTAAACTGACTTCAATAAGGCTCACATAGGCCTATACATACCGAATGTGTTCTGGAATTGGGAAATACTGTATATTTTGAACATTTAGTTGACCAGATTCACCAGTCTAAAATAAAAGTTCTCATATTACTGTGTTTTAAGAATGCCTTTGTCATTATGTCTTTTTTTCTAACAGCTTATTTGGTAACAAATGTCTGCAATTATAACATTATACCATTTGAACACAACAGGTTTCAACAATCTATGAGTTCTGGCTTGCCAAATGGACAGCAGCTCACTGTATTAATATTTACACAACCACCCTCGCACTTATACACTGCAACAATGAATCAGCATCTCAATTTGCTACTTTGTTAATGAGTGGAGGTGCAGAAAAAAGGAAGAGCATAATGTAAAAGACACAGCAGGGGGTAAAGAGCAGACAAAGACTCCCTCCTTACAAGCAATAATAATCCTATTGGCTTAACAGTTGAGTCAAACACAACAGTGACAGCTGCAGCTGCACTTTAAGGCCCTGACACACCAAGCCCACACCACTGAAATTAATCATCCTCATCTAGGGCTTAATTTTATACTCTGGCTCACAGAAAATAGTCGCTCAGCAAGCCTTAGATCAGCTATTTTTGCCTGCCGTCATACAACAAAGTGTAAATAAGGCCAAACACAACAATGACAGCTGCATGCACTTCACACCGTCTACCGTTAGCTGCTTCTTTTTCATCATCATCATCATCATGAACTTCATAATATTTTTTGTCCCCAACCTCATCCTCAGCATAATCTTCCTCCTCCTCATCATCATCATCATCATCATCACCACCACCATCCTCAAGATCATAATCACTACCACAATGTCTGTCATGTTCATTGTCATCATCACCTTCACACACTTCAACACTTCAAACATCACAATGCATAGCCAATATATCAACAATTCCACAGACTCTTCTTTACCATGCATGGGTCGAAATATTCTGTGTATTATTTCCCCATATAAAATATAATGTATACAATGCTGAGGTGCCCATCTTTTGATTGTTCTCAGACAAAGAGCCAGCATATAGCGCCTATAATGAAGGGTCTCATACGGTGGTCCACGCAGGCTCTCAGCAAGACGCACCATGCAGCCATCAAACAGCAAACACAATTAGCCTGAGGCTACAGCAACACGTCGCCATAAATCAATAATGGACTTTCACCAAACTTTCACCAGACTTTTGCAAGCTGCTAGGCCTATGTTGCAAAAAGAACGAACTACTGTCTGATTTAGACTAATGAATTAGGCTATTTATGGTGTGGGTAGAATATGCAATACAGGTGTAGGCTATATGCATATAGGCATATGCAAACATTCGGAATAATAAAATCTATATGACAAGATTTATGAGATAGGCCCTTGAAAGCCTCTGCAGGTGTCCTAATAGACCGATAATTGATGTTTTGTTGATATGCAATGCGACATAGCTATGTTTACACAATGCGTTACCCCTCCAACTGTATATATGTTCCCCATTTTCAACTGTTTTTATTGTAGGCCTATTTGTGATACTTGCTTTGGCAATGTAAACGTATGTTTTCTCATCCCAAAAAAGCTCCTTTGAATTTGATAAGCCTGTTTTCCAAATAGCTCTGTAGCTGTAGGCATAGGCTACAAGTCTAATAAGAATTTCCCCAACATTATTTCCCTATTTAAAAAAAATAGGCCTAAATAAAAACGTATTGTCTTCGCCCAATCAAGGTAGGCCTACAGAAAAATAAAAAAAGTCCCGTAATAACATTTTTACTAACTCTTTCCGCTGTCGGACTATCTATAGGCCTATATGATAAGTTGGGATTGTCTCAGTTCGTTTTACTTGACAATTTCCACGGCAGAAAGGTCGTCATGACACGACAGGCTATAAGGCAACTCACGTGTTCTGCGAGGTTGGTGGAAGAGCCGGAGAGGTCGTCGAAGTCTGACTTGCATCCGTCCCGGTCGTCTATGACCAGGTCGATGGGCATCTTGCCCTTCAAACAACTAATGTATCGATGGCAGAAGTTGTCGCAGAGCTCGTGCACCTGAGAAACATTCAAGTATAAGCTGTGATTAACAGAGCCCTGTTGAGCACCGACAAGTTAAGTAGGCCTATATAAATGTAAGTTTATAAATCTATTAAAGTTTATAGCCCGCAGCAATAAATGTCAAGCAATGATTGGTTGGAGATTTACAGAGTGGCGTGCCATCAATAAAATATATAATTGACTGGCTAATAGGCCTACTATGGTTATTTATTTTTTAAATCATATTTACCTTTTCTAATTCCAGTAGATGAAATCGTAGGACTTGAATAGCTTGAATCATCTAAAAAGAAGAGGAGATAAGAGATGTCAGTCGGAAATTAATTTGCCCCTCGATCACACATTTAATACAATGCATAATGACCACATGTCCCATAGATGTGATTTATCGCCATGAAAGATAATTATATTTTTCTTATTGAAATGTGGATGCGGTTTTCAGAATTGGAGCCAGCTTTTGGGGAATAAGCCCCGCGGGCAAAGTGTGCATGTCGCATCCCACCGCAGAGAGGCCAAAACGGGCTTCCACATTTTAACTTTCCCCCCTGTCTCTGCAGTTCATATATGGGGCATTATTATGCTAAATCAAAGACAAAATAATATGAAAATGTAAAATTATAACAAACAATTCAACTCAACAAAGAAACGGCTTACCAAGTTATCCAACTCTGGATTTGAAGAAAATAAAGGTTTTTCTGCGCGAATCTAAAAGAGAGAAGCACAATAATGTTTTTACATGACAATTCCATATTGTAGCCTGTATACAAAAAAGAGTTATGAATAAAAAATAAAGCTTGGCCTAATTTTAATTCACTCAGCTCTTTTGGGCAAGCGACTCCGGCATAGCCTAGAATCTAGATAGGCCTAATAGGCCATGCTGACATACCAATGAGTGGTAGGCTATACAAATGAATATAGGCTTAAAATTCATATGCCAACCTGTTTTGCAAAAACGGCTATGTCTTCGTTGAATGAGTCCGATGAACACACGTCACCCCCCGCCACGCCGGGCTCCCGGGGCGTGCACGTTGCCAGCTCGCACTTCTCAAACACCAGGGCGAGCAGAGGGAATAATGGGTGGCTGCAAGCACAGGTGATACGGGCCATTGTTAATGCCTACACATTAACCTGGAGGCTATCAGATAACATTCTCCAAATAAGACCATTATTTAACATGTGGCCATTTATTTAAAACTAAGTGTGTTTACACAGGAAAGCACTGAGTCTTCATTTAATGCTGAATATGATGTTACCGGTCAATCAAATTTAAATTTAACATAGCCACTCAGGATTATTATTATTGTGTGTGTGTGTGTGTGTGTGTGTGTGTGTGTGTGTGTGTGTGTGTGTGTGTGTGTGTGTGTGTGTGTGTGTGTTGATTTGGCTGTAGCGAAAGAGCAGCAGTGTTAAATATTTTCATATTTCTATTTAATTTCAATTGACAATAATTAGGATGAATGAATAGGATACCAAAATTCCTTTTGTTTAATATAATATAATTTTATAAAGCCATAAATTGCCATAAAACCAGACGAATTAAAATCATTTAAAGTGTTCATTTGCAAGCTCACTTTTCAAAATACGAGCTTATTAGATCTGCTAAAAAATAAAAAAAGAAACATCTTGAAAAAAGATTTTGAAACACTTTGAATAATTTTGATATTACTTTTTTAACACATTCTCTTGACATGAAAACAGTTTCACTGCATGTCGAGAGAACACACACACACACACACACACACACACACACACACACACACACACACACACACACACACACACACACACACACACACACACACACACACACACACACACACAGTGTCTCTCACACGCACACACCCGTAGATCTGGTCCTTGTCCCTCTTCAGTGCATCGTTGACCGCGCTGCCCATGCTGCTGGGCATGATGCTGTGCGGGGCGTGCGCGCCGTAGTGCTGGGTGGGGTGCGGCGGAGGCCCGTGGTTCAGGTGGTGCACCTGGGGCCGCGGCGCGTGCGGGTCTCCGTACATGGAGCCCACGCCGTCCATCACACCGCCGTAGTGCGCCAGCTCGTCATACTGGAGTCAAAACAGTCAACAACAACAACTCGTGTGACTTTTAAGTGCAGAGAGAGTTTATATTTAGGCCTATAGGTTTTTATAATATTATATAAACCAGTGGTTCTCAAACTTTGACACAGGTCTCCCCTTAACTTTGACAGTGTGCAAATGGAACCAAATGGACCCGTTTAGGGTCCATTTGGTTCCATTTGTACACTGTCAAAGTTACAGACTTGTAAGGGTCAATTTAGACCCCCATAAAGGAACCTAGAGAGTCCCTGAAATCCAATTTGAGAACCACTGCTATAAAGTTTAAATAAATAAACAAATAAATAATTATATAAATACGTATATCAATACATAAATAAATCAATATTTTTAAGGCATGAGGCATTACATATTTGTCATGAATGTTCAACTTTAGCCTTATATTAATGTCATGGTCTTGTCGATTAAAAAGAAAAAATGCAAAAAACTATAGGAATGTTAAACAAACAAACAAACCCCAAATGGGACAAACTCCACGTACCCTTTGCGCCATCCCCGTGCGCAACGAATGTCCAACACTCTATAACACGGGAGATCAGTGCGGTTCAGCCAGCGACGTGTCGCCCCAAAGAATACTTTTTTACATCCACTGGTGGAGAAACAGCCTTTAAAATCCCTGCAGTCCAAGTGGCATCAATCAGCAGGCGACACTACAATAAGTCACGTCACCTGCAATTGAGTTGTGTTCCAGTAATAAAGCGCGTTGACAACTTGCGTGCCGTTAATTGTCCTCTTTGCAGGGAGAAGAGCTTGTCACAGTATAGGCTAATAACTTTGTTGGTCCGGGGGTGGAGCTGAGTTACCGTCCTGTCCTGTCCTGTCTATCTTGTCCTGTCCTGTCTGTCCTGTCTTGTCCTGCGGTGGTAAAATCGATCAGTTAAAAACCGTCGCTTCTTCTCGTGTCCATGGACGCACCTCCTCGCGCGCTCCGACCCGGCGAATGATGATCAGGTTGAGTGTGAGCGCGCGGTTATAGGACTGGTCCTCCCTCCTCCTCGCTGTGATCAGCGATAGGTGCTGATGAGCCAATCCCCCCACACCCCCCTCCTCCTCCTCCCCGTATACATCCCATAGCCCGTAGAAGCCTATGCCACAGTGCATGGTCGCGCTGCGATTGGTTGGGTCTAACAAGTTTCACTATGTAGTGAGTTTCATTAAAGTATAGAGCGTTTGAAGTTGGATGGCAAAAAGATCTCTGAGGAAAATGTAATGATGATAGGCTAATAAAATATAAATAAATGAGAATATTAAGGACATTCTGTCATAACTGATGTGTTGCCCTGACAATATTTTACCTTGAAAAGATCATAGCCAACATCTCTTTTCAAAGTTAACCATTTATTTATGTTTATGCGAGTTATGTGTGTAGTTATATTGCTATATTGTTTTAGTATATGCCATGAGCACACAACAAAACAAATCCCAATTAATGTTTCATTGTAAATCTGAATGTCGTCACAATTGCCACTATAGCCTAATACCAATATGTTTGGATTCATCAATGTCATTATTGTCAAATTCTCAGCTATTGACAGTTTGCTATAATCTGTCAATAGCGTATGCCTAGCAACCGACTGACCAATCAAAGCGCTATCATTCCCGGTGATGGGATGATTGGGATCAGGCACAGAAAACGGATGCTTTTAATTGGATGAGGGGCGTGCATGGTGACGCAGAGCTAGGGAAAGTCAGCGCTTAGCTTGGGTTTGGCTATAGGCTATATTACGCGTGATTCCTAAACCCACCAGGATTGAGTTAAGACCCGCCTCGCATATTACTGCACCACCAATGTAGTGTAAAGGCTTATTACTATATTAGTAGTACTAATAATAATAAATAATAATAAAAAGTAGGCTATAGCACTGACTAAATTCCAAGTTGACATCAAGGCTTTTTTTGTGCAGTGCACGTCACACACCACTAATATAAGCTGATTGAGTTTGATATTTTCATCGAGGCTATATAAGCCTACATTGTTGAGACATTTTTTAGCATGAAAATAGATTACATTCACGAATAACACACGAACTGTGTCTGTGTGTTGACTTTGTATGTTTGAACTGTCCCTTTGTTTCATGGTCATTTGGTTGGGCCTATTTTAGGAACCTGACAGAAACTAAGTTCAGCCCCCGTGGAATCACAATATCACATGCACCAGTGAGCAAGAGCAAACTTCGAATAACAGCATAATTTCAAGTATTTTACGGTCCAGTGAGTGAGCTCCTATATGCAGACGAGTTGATAGAATATAGCCAAGGGCGTGCGTGTGACTGCATAGCCTATTAGACCTACGTTTGGAATGTTTTGCTATGTTGGGTCTGGACGCTCTTCAGCTGGACGGCGCAACCTTATTCCCAGCCTCCTCGGACGCTAATTAATGAAGTTTCCTTCAATTGGCCATGGAAAATCCATGTAGCCTAAAAGATCTATTTGGATAAAGTTTATTATTAGCCTATAGTTTTCAACAACATCATCACAAATATATTAAAGGCTATTTTAATACAGTTTTCCGTGAAAACATGTGAAATTATATATAGCAGCCAAACCAAAGAGAGAGCTGCGTTTTTAATAGCCCACACATGTTCTCTGATTCTGGCCAACCCTTAAACAATATGAATATGGCCTAGGCCTATAGCTGGTCACTTTTAGACTTTGTGCCTTTAGACTAGGCCTTTATGCTGAAATCAAAAGTGGGCGTGATAAAACGACTGGCTATTTCATATGAAGTTAACTGACCTCTTCATAACTTAGCCTAAAAAATGAAATCGCTGAAAATAATTTTACTTTAGCACCCGCCTGCTTCACCGTCACTGCTGGTCATTTGAAGAACACTGATTGAAATGTGCAACACAGTCTTTAGATATTAAACTTTGGTGAATGTATACCCTAATGTAAAAATACCCCCACTTCCAGGATAGAAATTAAACCTTCTTCACTCAACTATTCCAATATCAAAAGGCTCAACAGGATGGAATCACATTGCTATGAATAACGTCACGCCATGGCTTGGCAAAGCGATTAGCCTTCTGTTGGCATATTGCCTCAGTTCAATAGTTGAGTAAAAGTCACGCCTTGATAATGGAAGAACGCCTCTACATTGTGAACTTGACGTTTGAAACGTTTTTTTTTTGTTGCCAAGTTGGTGTTGGTCCTAGTATGGACTGCCTTTCATTGCCATCTAGTGGCTTCCACAATTACAAGCCCATTCCAAGAGCGTCAAAGAGTTCTGAATATTTAGGCCTTCTTGGTTCGCAGGTTTGAATTTATAAAAAACCCTGACGTCTCTATTTTGGTCATGGCAATAGGCCTATTTGAGGTATATGTCAAATGATCAAAAATAGAAATAGAAAAGTAGTTCTACAAGCTCACAATGCATATAGATGCACCGTGAGCATAAAACAGGGCTTAAAGGAGTAGTTCACCGCCAAAATGACTTTTTTCCCCCTATTGATTACTCACGCCATGGAGACTTGAGTTAAATCATATTTCTTTTGGATTTGTCACATTCCTAAGGAAAAAAATTTGATTATAGTAAATTTACACCCATTGATTCCGGATGGGGACCCAAATGCATGGCCCTGGATGGGGACCCAAATGCAAGGCACTGGATGGGGAAACTGTCAGGGTAAAGGGTTACTATAATCATTTTAGATAGATAGATACCTTTATTATCCCAAGGGGGAAATTCAGTTGTCTAGTTGTAGCATAGCAGTATACAGTATTTACAAAGTTACAGAGAAGTAAGACAAAAGATAGATAAGAGTAAAAAAAAAAAAAAGAGCAGTACAGTACCAAAAAAGAAAAGGTGCATCAATAGAGGGGGCGAATAATATATAAGTATAAAGAGACTTACAAAAAGAGACCGTAACAACAGTCAATGCTAGTTAGTGCAACAAGTATCTCACTGACATTGTTAAACAAAGCAGAATACTCAGAAACTACCAACACAACCTAATAGTGCAAAGTCAAAAATCAGTACGAAAAAACTAACAAAAAAAAGAGAAGAAAAAAAACTAGGGAGCGTGTCACCGCAAGACGCACATGAGCACTCTCCCTGGAAGGTCCTTAGGGGTCAAAGTCAATACAGCAATAGTTCCGTCAGTCTAGGTTAGGAAGGAAGTCCTTTTCACTTGTCCGTTATGTGTCTCGTTGTACAGCTTAAGGGCGGCCGGTACAAAAGATTTTCCTAGTCTCTCACATCTCCGTCCTGGGTAGGCAAAGCGGTCGTTTCCTCTCTTACTCCAGTAACTGGTGATCTCCAGATGGAGGGGGTGAGAGGAGTTCTCCAAAATGGAATCTAGCTTCCTCGCTGTACGCACTCTGGTTACTTCCTCCACCCCCTGCAGAGAGGACCCAACAACAGAGCCTGCTTTCCTCACCAGTCTGTTCAGGTTAAACGTGTCACCTGCTCTGTTGTTGCCTCCCCAGCATGTTATACCAAAAAAGAGGACACTTGCCATGACAGACTGGTAAAACATCTGTAACATCCTCTTGCACACACCAAACGATCTCAGTCTTCTCAGGAGGAACAGCCTGCTTTTTCCCTTGCTGTGAATCGCCTGCGCATTGTCCGACCAGTCCAGTGAACTATTCAGGTGTACTCCGAGGAATTTGTAGTTATCCACAAGCTCAACCACCTCTTTTTTATTTTATTTTTTGTTTGTCTTAGAGTGATAAATAACAAAACAATATTATTGAACTCATGTTTCATGGTGTGAGTAATCAATAGGGAAAAAAAAGTCATTTTGGGGGTGAACTCCTTTAAGTTAAATACACAACACTCTCGTACCCCTAAAAAAGAAGAAAGTTCAGAAAAAGCCAATTTTGTTGGCTTATACACCATAGCCTGTGCTGTTCAACCAGTAGTTCCATTTCAGTGCTCTGTAAAATTCATCAACTTTCTTTCTCATCGACACAGCATTCTATGTCAAATAAAAATTAAAACATGGAACGTTTTCTCAAGAAGAAACTAGAAAATAGAATGTTTTTTCCCATGCAGATAAAAATAAATAAATAAAAAGCTACACACTTTCCTTTGATATGTACTACTCGTCAATTATTAAAGGCATATATTTGAATTATGAATACACTAACTATATGGAAACAGCCCAAAACATGCACCATGCCCTGAGGCGAAATTTCAAACCATCGCATATTATTTCCGTGGACTCTCCTCTCCGGGTTCACTCTGCTAGTCGCTTCTCCTCCTTTGTGTTTACTTCCCTCCTCGCCCCCACCTCCCCCCACCACCCCCCCTGCCTCCCACCACCTCGGCCAACCAATGATCTGAATGTGGACTGATTCAGGGTGTCAGCTTGGTCTTAAATGTAATAAATTACCATATACATGCAGCCACGGCCGGTATAGGCATCAGCATCATCATCGTTCCTTGTCCTCCAACGCATCACCAGAGAGAGAGAGGGGAGGGGAGGGGGGAGGGGGGGGGCATCCTTGACCGTCTGAAGCCTCCACCAACAACGCCACCCTCCAAAGCCCCCCCCCCACACACACACACACACACACACATACATTATACATTATACATGATCACGCTCTCGTATACACACAGACACAAACATGCACACTTGTACATTCTTACACAGAAAGAAACACTTTTGTATGTGCGCACACATGCACACACGCGTGCTCCCATCCACCACCCACCCACGCACACACACAACTTGTGCACCCCTCCCCCAGTCATCCTCGGTGCTGGCCTGCTCTGGTCGCACTGTCACCCATCATCCAATGACCCAGTGACAATCATTAGTGCTGTCAGGACTGGCCAGGGAAGGAGGCCAGCGAAGACCTGCATGGTGTGTGTGTGTGTGTGTGTGTGTGTGTGTGTGTGTGTGTGTGTGTGTGTGCGCGCGCGCACATGTGTCCGAAGCCGATCTTTTATATCTTTTTGAAATATTTAACTTTAATTTTATAATGGAAGTCAAAGGGGAGCTGAAACAATTTTCAAATGTCATACTTTATATCATTGATGGCCAATGTCACAGGCTGGCCCGTCTAAGATCCACATTGGAGTCATGAAGTTCACGCGTGGATGCCAAGATGCACATGATTCTATTTTTATATTGTTTCATCTTACAAGTAGACAAACGTGCGTGCATCTATGTATGCATTTATGCATGTCTTTGTGTGTGTGTGTTTGATGTGGAGGGGATGAGTGGAATAGCAGCATGCTGGTGGAAGAGTGCAAGAGCTGGTGACTGTGTTTGATGAATGGTAAACAATGTGCATGTGGCAGGTCTCAGCACTGAGCAGAACAGTGGAGAGGAGAGGAGAGGAGAGGAGAGGAGAGGAGAGGAGAGGAGAGGAGAGGAGAGGAGAGGAGAGGTGAGGAGAGGAGAGGAGAGGAGTGGAGAGGAGAGGAGAGGAGAGGAGAGGAGGAGAGGAGAGGAGAGGACAGGACATTTGAAACCCATTTTATTCACCACACAGTAACTAACATCTTGTGTTATAGGTCCATTTCCATTTGGTTCCATTTGTACATTCCTGGAGTTAAATTAACACAGGATATTTCTGTAAACATGGTGCAGGAATTCGCCACTGGCGCAGAAACAAGTGCACATGTTTGCACTTCGAAAGTGGAGAGGGCCTTGAGTTTAACGCTCAGGAACTGTGCAGGACAACAGACGAGACCACAGTGCAGAGATACAGTATGTAACAATCAGAATTAGCCAAATTGAATCAGTTTTACATTTTGCTTTTCAACTTGGCATTCCTTGAGGCACTGCACTGTTCTCTCTGCACTCTGGGAGGCTCTCTCCATTCCGACATGTCGCCACTCCGAAATTGACTTCTTATTGTCGGAGTGGCGACACTCCCATGGGGGTTCGGTTTAGGGTTAGGGTTAGAGATAGGGTTAGTGTCGGAATGGAGACATGTCGGAAAGGAGATATGTCGGAGTGGAGAGATGCACTCCTGCACTCTATATAGGTGATTATTTATCTTGTTTATTGACTAGAGTTCAAACTTACTCTGCTTATTCTGATATGGTAATTGTAAGTAGTCGCTCTGGATAAGTGTGTCTGCTTGTAAATTGCATCCCTACTTTAGGCAAGTCATTATAGATGAATATTATCAAAGATAGCATTGTGACGTGTTGTGCAGCTTTTAGATTGGATACCTTCATGTGAGCTCAGTTGGATAAAGGAAAGAGTCAGTTCACTCTCAAATAGAAAGATAGAAGCACCTAGCTAGTAGGGGAGAGCATAACTGTGACATTGGAGGCATAGATTAATAATTAGATCCTTCATTTATCTCACACTCTTACCCAGGGAGTGACTCCCAAACAATGGCAGAGCAGGTACACTTAAGTGTCTCGCTCAAGAACATGTTCGGCAGCCAGGAGGATGGCAGACACTCTCTGGCAGACAGAGGTCAAACCTGTGACCTTTTTTGGCAACTGAGCACTCAGCCTGACCCCTGAGGTCACCTGTCCGTCTAGTGGTGCTGCTGCTGATGACAAATCCTAATGATCATCATCAATCAGGTCGCTATGAAAACACAACGAATCCAGCTGTCATCAGGAAACGACAGAATGCCCAAACAGAGGCTTATGAGGACAGAAAAGCACCCATATAGTGGATTAAAATCTAAAAAAGCCCCCAGCAAAATAAAGAAAAGAAACATGGATTTTTATGTAACCATACTTTTGTTCTTGCATCAGTCAGCGGAGACAAGCCATCACTTATAATGTCCCTCTCACGTCTGAAGCATTAGCGAGCACTGAGGTCTAAGGGAAGGTAGCTCTCACGGTTTCAATAAATCAAAGCTTACCTATTATAAATCGCACGGCTAATGCAACTCATACATGCCATTAATCAGCCTCGCAATCAATCCCATGCGTGCTTTTAGTCATTAAGCAGAGCTGCATACTCTGTCTGCACCCCCGCCTCTTCTACACGTGCACGCGCGCGCGCACACACACACACACACACACACACACACACACACACACACACACACACACACACACACACACACACACACACACACACACACACACACACACACACACAAAGAAAGCCATGCTGAACCCACGCTGCATGCTAACAAAGACTCTCTCTTCTCATCAAAGGCTCACAACTTTGATCCCACCATGACCAGTGTACGTCCATCCCCTGTCCTTGATCAGGACACTGGACCCCTGCTGCTACTTCTCCTGCTGGACCAAAAGCCTGACTGGACCATGTGATGAATAAGTTACATATTGCCTTTGTCTCAGATGTACATGCAAGGAAATGACTATGGTGTAATATGTAATGTAATACAATTGCAACAGAAGTGCTATGTACGTGTGCATGTGTGTGTGTGTGTGTGTGTGTGTGTGTGTGTGTGTGTGTGTGTGTGTGTGTGTGTGTGTGTGTGTGTGTGTGTGTGTGCGTGCGTGTGTGTGTGTTATCCGACCTTCACAAAAGCACACATTAGATCCCAGTGCGTGTGGATCACTAGCATCCTTTAAAATCGCCCTGAAAAACCACTTACAGGCAGCAGCCGTTCGCAACAAAAAAAAAAACCTAGCCCAGCCCAGACCTACCCCCCTGCCCCTGCTTTGCATATACTTTCTGTTTGTATAAACTTGCTGTTTTTTTTGTTCTTTCATTTCTTTACTGACTATATCTACTGCATAGTACTGTGTTCTATTCGTCTGTCATTCAATGTTATATGAGATACTTTAATGGTTTCCTGTGGAAATAAGCGTAGTCTTTTCTAGGATCTCCTTTTAGTAGAC
Organism: Nannobrachium achirus; assembly: GCF_963921795.1. Taxonomy (NCBI): domain Eukaryota; kingdom Metazoa; phylum Chordata; class Actinopteri; order Myctophiformes; family Myctophidae; genus Nannobrachium; species Nannobrachium achirus. The sequence continues at coordinate 40,696,069 of NC_137823.1, forward strand.
CTTGTACCAGTGAACTGTACCGTCATGAAACTGTACCTTTTTCTATGCTTCTAATAAAGTCTTCAATCAATCAATCTTCAATCAATCAGATAGTGTTGTTATTAAAGGAGTAGTTCACCCCCAAAATGACTTTTTTTACTATCAATTACTCACCCCATGGAGACTTGAGTTCAATATTATTTTGTTTTTGTCACATTCCTATAAGCCAATAATTTGATTATAATAAATGTACCCCATTGATTCCGGATGGAGACCCAAATGCGGAATCAATGGGCCTACAAAAATCTCCATGGGGTGAGAAAGTCATTTTGGGGGTGAACTACCAATTCTAGATATTGAAATAATGCCTCCTATGCACATGCACATAAAGCATCCAAGATAATTAAAGCATCAAAACATGCTCCAATTTAGAAATTTGAGAGCAAATCGATGAATGGTCAAAGCATCATTGAATTCCTCAATGTGGGGCCCTCTATAAATCCAGAGATCTAGAACCCTTGAAAATGTCAGATTATCTACAATTCCACCCCCAGAAAGTGTAATCCACACAATTCCACCATGTGTATCATGCAAAAACAAACTGAGTTTCATGGTGGCGGACGCTGATGACTGCTTTGTCTTGTGTGTCTGCACTCTGCACGGTAAAATCCTGAGAGTGTATGGAACCAAATGGACCCTTACAGATCTGTAACTGGACCCGTAAACTCTCAGGTTTAAACGAACACTGAGGATTTTAGCGTGCGGCTGGCTGGCTGCATTCAGCTCTGCGTGAGGGAAGATACAATGAGACACTGCGTGTTCCTCGCTAATGATTAGCCTGTCATTGTTCTGAATGGTCCACCGAGGTTGGCAGGGCAGGGTCTCTTCGCGTCCTCTGGTGCATGTGCGTGCGTGCATGCGTGTGAGCGTGCACGCGTGCCTTGTGCTCTCTGCATGCGTGAGTGCATCTATCTGTGTGTGGCTGACACACCCCCAGACTCATGCATGTATGTGTATAGATGGGCGTGTGCTGTCAAGTGTGTGCGTGTACACACACACATTTGTGTGTTCTGCATGTAGATGAGATCCTCAAGACTCATACATGGGCATGGATATTAGTGCACACAATTGGACGCACGCACGCACGCACGCACGCACGCACGCACGCACGCACGCACCCACGCACGCACTCACGCAAACACACACACACACACACGCACACACACACACACACACACACACACGTTTGTGGAGGAGACACCCCAGACACTCCCGTATTTGTGTGTGTGCGTGTATGTGCATGTGTGTGTATGCTTTCTCCCAGTCTGGGTGTCAGTATTAATGAGCCCAGATTTCATTTCCGATGAGCGATTATTTGACTGTTCATTTGGCTAAGATTTATGACAGGGCCCTCTATCTGTAGCCTGCAGCGCTGCTCTAGTCTTTAATAATGGGAAATGAACGCATTAATCACCCTGTAGCAGTCACACAGCCAGGGGTGTCGCACCAAATTCTGGGCCCTGGGTACAAGGATTCACTGCGGGCCCCCTTAGACTGGGAACGCATCATTACACATTATGTTGTGCTTTAACTATTGAAAAAATAGCAGATATACAAGCTCGGTGCCGCGCTGCGAGCTTGTAGATCTGCTATTTTTGAAAAAACATGAAAATTTGAATGTTTCAAATCCTTCTGAGGTTTTTTGAAAAACCTACGTTTCTATGTCAGTGGTGCTCAAATATTTTCATATGACGGACCCACAAAATGATATGTATTTGGCCACGGACCCCCATCTCAAAATATTTAGTTCCAGGGACCCCCCAGAAGCAAAATTAGAGTTACAAATGTACGCTTAAAAAGTACATATATTCAAAGATTTGCACACATTTTCACGACTTTAAAAGAAATAGCAGATCTACAAGCTCGCAGCGCGGCACTCTTGCTATTTTTCAATAGAAGACAGGCCCCTCCACCTTGGGCCCTAGTAACTCAGTCCCACTTCCCCCCCCATAGTGACGCCCCTGCACACAGCCACTGAGAGCCCAGCCCGGCACACCATCCAATCTGCAACACTAGAGAGAGAGAGAGAGAGGGGGGGGGGGAGACACCATCCAATCTGCAACTCTAGAGAGAGAAAGGGACACACACAAAAAGAGAGGAAAATAATCTTATATTCATTCAAAAGTCTTATCTACTACTCCGGAGGCAGGAAAAATCACCTGTCTAATTGAATGTGATCTAACGTCCTAAAAACTGAACAAGCGACACACACACAAGCACAAGCACACACACACACACACAAATTCACGCACACGCATGCACACGCACGCATGCACACGCACGCATGCACACACTCACACACACTGAAATTATCATTTTTGCATCATCACAAATGCATTATCCATGTATTTGTGCACACTGTGCGGAATGTGCATACTGTACATACTGTAGTATGTACATAGGCTATACGCTATATAATGTATACTTAGCTCCTTTATGTGTGTATTGTACAGTGTTAATACAGTATGCAATGTGGTGACATGTGTCAGTGTACTTTGTAGCCTATTTATGAATATTGGGGTAGGTGTGTGAGGGCCGGGGTACCATGTGCAACTGTGGGTGTGTAGCTGCCTCTAAACACAGGGATTACAAAAAAAAATAGCACTTTGTGCCAAGACGTAGGCCAGATGTAGGCCACACTTTAGGGCCTGGACATATTTTAGGCTGTACAACAAACAGACAAAACCAGATGTTGGAGCTTAGCTCCTTCCAGGAGCACCGCTCAAAAAAATATTACAAATAATCCAATTCAGAATCCTTCTTGCACTTTTTGTTGTGACTCGTGATCAAAGTCTTCCAGAGTGCTTGGCTAAACTCAAGGTGGCTGTTTGCCCCGCCGCCAAACAAACCACAGTAACCACAGCAAACCCACAGGGTTTACCCAGGGTGGTGTCGCACAACAGAGAGCCCCAGCTGACAATAACAATGCCACTCTGTGAGTCACTCACACAAGCCCTAACCGATCACTGACCACACCTCGCACTGTGAGAGAGGTTGTTCTTTTGTAGGTCACTACGTAAACAAAAGAACACAGGGAGCGTTACCTTTATACAACATTACATCCGATCACTAAAGAAGCATATCAGGAACGGCAGAAACCGTGGCGTGTGAGGCATAATGGCAAGGTCGCAATTAGCGAGATTGCATTATGAGCAGAGGCATAATGAACTGTTGTTTGTTGCACACAAAAACGTTTTCCTTGTTTCTTTAAAGGGACTTTTCACCCTTATAACATGTCAGTGCAACTTTTTTTGTCCCGGCCTTCAGTGTAATTGATTCTTCCAGACAACTAACTGTAGTCAATATACAGATTTTTCATTAGACGTTAGCTCATTAGAACCTCATGCTCTATCCACAGAATTATAGTGAGCACCAACTACCTTGTTGCTCATAGCACTGATCAATACTCACATGTTGTAAGAGTGCAACATGGTACATAAAGAAAGGAATATAGGATGAACTTGCCTCAGTAGTGATGATGATGGCACAGGGAGGATACTTTAACCATGTGCAGCCATCTATCTGGATTCAAACCCAAAATATCTACTACCCAATCTGGACCTGGGAGATACTGTATTAGATTTCTGGTTTACACAGGTACATTCACGCCCATTTGACCCCCCTCAAACGGGAAAGCATATCTAAGCCCTGTGATAACCAGGATTCAAACCCAAAACATCTACTGCTCACCCAAAGGGTAATCCCAACCTGGGAGACATTAAGCTTCTGGGATACACTGCAACATCCATCACGTCCATTTAATCCCTCTCACACTGGGAAACTGAATCCGTATGAACTCCTAATGTAACCAGGATTCGAACACAATTGCTTCCCAAAAGTGAATCCCAACCTAGGAAATATTAGGATTTGGGGATGCACTGCTACAGTACATTTGCCTCCCTATGGCCTCACCCCACTGGGAAACCAAATCCCCAGTGTAACCGCCTGGATTTGAACCTAGGTCTCTCCCGTGGGATCCCAGACATCCACCGCTCATTCCAAGGAAGAATCCCCTCTTAGCCAAGGGAGATATTAGGCTTCTTGTCTTCATGCAGGGCTACCCTGCAACACATGTTGGATTACATACGTTACAGCTCATTAGAATTAAGAACACCCCCTCCTAGGAGTCCTATCACCCAAAGTGTTAAGTGTCTGATACATTTGAGTTCTGAGGATATGTGTAAGATTATGTACGGAATAAATCAACCGTGTTTGGCAAAATGCTCCTTTTCAAGATGCAAGATAATCTATTCCTACCATCTTAACTCAACCCAACTTTATTGTCACATCCACAGGTAAAAAGATGTGGTTGAAATTCTTTGTCGTACAAGAGATCCATCATTAGTTTAAACTTTAAAGCAAGGTGGAAAAGATAGAGAAAGAAACAGAAAAACAGGTCAGATATCATGAGCAGTGAGAAATACATACAGTACACAAGGTGCATGATACAGTTCTCGGGTGGAAACCTTGAAGGGCCCAAACCGTTGGTTTTGTAGGCTTACTTATCATTTTAAAAAACTAGAAGCTCGGCCGCCCGAGCGTCTAGTCGGCGCCCTGGCCAACTCGGGAACAATGTATATAGGGGATGAATGCCCCGCCCTTTAATGCAAACCCCATTATACCTGTTGTCATAGGATCTGTTTTGACCATCTGTTTGCGTGTGTCCATTTATGCCCATATATGGGGATATCTATCTGTCCACGTCCATTTTATGTCCATATATGGAGATCTCTGTAGGACCCGTTTTGACCATCTGTTTGCCTGTGTCCATTTATGCCCATACATGGAGTTATCTGTCTGTCTGCGTCCATTTTATGCCCATATATGGAGATCTCTGTAGGACCTGTATTGACCATCTGTTTGCCTGTGTCCATTTATGCTCATATATGGAGATATCTGTATCTGTCTGTCTGCATCCATTTCATGCCCATATATGGAGATCTCTGTATCTGTTTGTCTGTGTCCCTTTATGCCCATTATGGAGATCTCTGTATCTGTCTGTGTCTCCGACTGTGTTGCAGACACAGTGCTGGTTCCCCCTTTAATGCAAACCCCATTATACCTGTTGTCATAGGACCCGTTTTGACCATCTGTTTGCCTGTGTCCATTTATGCCCATATATGGAGATATCTGTATCTGTCTTTTTGCGTCCATTTTATGCCCATATATGGAGATCTTTGACCATCTGTTTGCCTGTGTCCATTTATGCTCATATATGGAGATATCCGTATCTGTCTGTTTGCATCCATTTTATGCCCTTGGCGGGGAACGCGCGTGCCTAATTTGAAATAGGGAATGAATGCCCCACTCTTTAATGCAAACCCCATTATACCTGTTGTCATAAGAGCCGTTTTGACCATATGTTTGCCTGTGTCATTTTATGCCCATATAGGAACATCAGAATACGTAACCATGGCATTTTTTGTTGACTCATGTGGTGTACGTGATCTCAGAGCCTTTTATGAAGTGATATCACAATGAGTCAGCGCTTGCGCCGATTTCCTCCGGCACAGCCTGATGTCAACAATCAGCTCCGCATAAGGAGATTCCAAACGTTTTGCGCCGGTTTCGGAAAACCGCGAGTCGGGTCGGGTCGAGGCCCGGCACTGCACTCCGCGCGGCGGCGGGGAACGCGCGTGCCGAATCTGAAGCCGGTGGGACGAACGGTTCTCGAGATACGCGGATTACAAACAGACAGACACGCAGACAGACAGAGATTTGTCGCATTTATAGATAGATGATTTAAAATTTTGAAAATAGCCGATCTACAAGCACAAAATGCCTAGCAACGCGAGGCGTTGTGTGCTTGTAAATCTGCTATTTGCACTAGTCTCCATTTTGGTTCCATTTGTACACCCTTCGAGTTACAGCACTGTTGACTGCATGCCTTTGATACTGAGAAAAGATATATAACTCATGATCGTTTTGTACGCTGTGTGTTATTGTTCTAGTTTGAGACGGTGGAAGTCATGCACAGTGAAGAGCGATAGCCAGAGTTTATTGCTCCATGCCTTTTGGAGAGAGGCCATATTGGGAATGATTCATCATAAGTTGTGCCTTTATATATCCTTCCTTGGCGATTACAAATGTTTTGCCCTCCGGTGCTGATCTCAGAAATACAAAACATTAGCAAATAATAAAAAGCAAACTACAAAAATACCAAAGAAAAGTCCATATCTTTCATACACATTTTACACTGCTCTGTGATGGCAGGAAGGGTTTGGCTGGTCATTAACCATTCAAAGTGTGCGTGTGCGTGTGTGGTTTTATTCCCCTGGGGCTCTGTGGACAGAAGCCGGCCAGCTCATTACGGCGGCTATAGGGAGGATTTTAATTGTTCATTCAGAACAAAGGCTTGGTCTCGGAGGCCGCTTCTGCACCACATCTTGTGTGTGTGTGTGTGTGTGTGTGTGTGTGTGTGTGTGTGTGTGTGTGTGTGTGTGCGTGCCCCCCCCCCCGCATACTCATGTGCATTTGTGCATGTTTGAGTGTCTGATTTTTTTGTCTCTCTTGCTCTATTTGGCTATGATATTATGTATCTGTGTATTATTGTCTCTCTTCCACCATGTGTAAGTTGCTATTGCTAAATAGCCTACATAATTAAAATAGGCTAACAGTGAGGGTGTGCTGATACATCACAGAGCTGAGATGAGAGCTGTTTCATTCACCTTTACAATAAGTGATACATGTACAAATTGAACCAGTGGACCCATAACTAGTAAGACATGACATGCAATTCTTGGCCATCTGGCCAGTGATGTATATCGGACCAGTACCCATATGGAAACCCCTGGTATATATATGGAGATCCACTGGATATAGTACATCCCTTTTATGCACATACATGGAGATCCCTATCTGAACCAGCACACAGATATGGGCCATGTCTTGGCCATCTGGCTAGTGATGTATATCGATGACATGCAGGGATCTTCATATATGGGCATAAAAGGGGTTCTAGGTAATACCCATAAATGGACCTTTACATAGGTGATGTCACCTGTGATGTCACAGTGATGTGTCAGGGGAACCACAGTGTCAGGCGTGACCTTCAGACAGACAGACAGACAGACAGACAGACAGACAGACAGACAGACAGACATATATGCGGACAAGATGTGCCGGTTTTCATAGTAAACTTGGACCTACGGTCGCAACAAGGGTCCATTTGGTTAACGGGTATATTAGGCTAACACTGACGATTTGACTGTGTAGGAGACAAGTTTATTCCGGTGTGAAATACAATTCATGATGTACAATTAATGCTGAGAGTCTCCATATAACTTTATTGGACACATCTTATATAGGACTGTTATTTTGCAGACAGGCCAGACCATTTAACCTTTGATGAGCATATGGCTTCAGCACAGTGTAGGATAGATAAGGGCCTTGAAAAAACATTTGATTTTGGACCGGTCAGTCAATAATGTTGCAAGGGAGAGCAGTAAAATGTCATTGCCTCAAAGAGACAGTTAAAAACCCATAATCGTTTGCCCAGCCTCTGGCAACATACGGTGGGCATAAATTTTATGCTATCAAAACCTCAGTGGTGGAAAAAGTATTCTTATCTTTTACTTGAGTAAAAGTATCAATACTGCAACATAGAAATAGCCTACTCTGTTAGGGTGCCCTCAGACCAAAATACCTATGATGGTGCCCTCACACCAAAATACCTATGAGAGTGGAATCCGCGTTCCGCCAATGCATTTCAATGAGAATGGAGCGGTTTCATGCCAGTAGAGGATTTCTGCAAAAACCGCTCCACTCTCATTGAAATGTATTGGCAGAACGCGGATTCCACTCTCATAGGTATTTTGGTATGAGGGCACCCTGAGAGTGGAATCCGCGTTCCGCCAATGCATTTCAATGAGAGTGAAGCGGTTTCATGCCAGCAGAGGATTTCTGCAAAAAACGCTTCACTCTCATTGAAATGCATTGGTGGAACGCGGATTCCACTCTCACAGGTATTTTGGTGTGAGGGCTTACAAGTAAAAGTCCAGAATTCAAAATTTACTTGAGTAAAAGCACAAAAGTATTGGTATAAAAATGCACTTAAAGTTCCAAAAGTAAAATTTGTTATGCAGAATGTCCCATTTCAATATTTTGAAAACAGCAGATCTACAAGCTCACAATTCATTGCATCTGGATGCATTGTGAGCTTGTAGATCGGCTGTTTTTAAATGACCGAATTGTATATAGGGTTGAAGTGGTTAATTTATGTTTTGTAATAATAATCAAAATCTACAAAGTAACTAGTAACAATAACGTTTTTAAATGTAGTGGAGTAAAATTAAAATATTTGGATCTGAGATGTAATGGAGTAGAAGTAAAAGCATTCGAAATTGGAAATACTCAAGTACAAATATAACTCAACATTTTACTTAAGTACAACACTTAAGTAAATGTACTTAGTTACATTACACCACTGCTGGCCTCTCCTAAGCATCTTGAATGGGGAGTAGGCCTAGTTTGTGTCAATGTAAAGCTCCAGTGTTGGGTGAACACGACCTCTGCTGGCTGAGCATAGTAAGTGCAGTTTCTCTGCGGTTCCTTTGGTTCATAGTTAGACAGTGACACCTAGTGGACACACGACTTTACTACCACAAATACTATAGGAGACTTGGCTTAAAAGGCCACTAGTCATGCCCATATTTCAAAGTGGCTTTCTTGGCATGGGAAACATAGGTAATAAAAGGGTAAGGAAGACCCAGGAATAACGAAGAAAAGATGAAGAAGGGACTCCCACTAGATATTGTATAAAATTGTGTTGCAGATTAAATGGATAGCTGACAGCAGTGTTGTTTTGGTTTAGTGTTTACACATTGTCTTTTCTATTAACCCATTTAGGCCTAACCTATTGTTAGGCCTAAATCAGAAATTAGCCTACAAAAACAAATATGTTGCTACATACTGTACATGTACTATAAGCCCCAACCATACACTAAAATGTGTTCCCGGCCTGAATCTGAGAGAGTGGAGGAAGTTGCTCGGGATAAGGAAATCTGGAGGTCTCAGTTGGAACTGTTACCCCCGCGACCCGATTCCGGATAAGCGGTTGAAGATGGATGGATGGATGGATGGATGGATTCATATTAATATGCATTTCCAGACATTTAACCACTTCAATACTTGGTAAACTTGACTGTGGCTCTGTACTTGGTCCGCTCCTTTTTTCTTCTACAACACCAATCCCCTTTCACCGAAAATACTGCAAGCGATCTACAAGCTTGCAACGCCCATTGTAGGCTTGTTGTAGATTTTCTGTAAATGTTCCCCCAGCCAGTTCCTATCACACAAAGATGTGGTGGCCCCCTGGCCTATAGTAACTCCAAGGTCACGGAAACCCTGTTGAATACCCTGGCCATGCTATATGTTGAATGCATTTATATATATATTGTGACACATACTATCCATATTATGTCTTGCACTGTCCCTCTGCATTATATATGCGGCCCTGTTGCAGCTGCTGTTTTTTGTGGGCTGTCAAATACTGTGAGTTGTCAATATGCAGGCCTTGCAACAAAGGACCGACACCAACTCCTGTCTATTTGTATACTGATTAACTGATTATAGAATGCCAGTTGTCAGGATGACTTGGGTCAGGGGGGAGAAACCTTTTCGGGCATGTGTTCAATGTTGCCTTTTTCAAGGCTGGAGAGACCTGCCATTGCCAGCCAAGCTGACAGTGAACATGTCCACCCCTTAGCTGCTAATCAGAATAATGCAAACGCAGAACAAGTCAATCATTGACTATGAATAATGAGGCATACATCTAAATGAATTGAGACAACCTGTGGAGAAAGGGTTTATGCACGTTAAGAAATGCATGGATGCGTTTGTTTCGGTTTCAGGACTTCTGGCCCTGTTGTGAAATAGCTTAAAAATCACACCCAATGTGAAGTGAGCGGTGGTCGTGCTTGCATAACATCTTCAGACTAGGATTTAAGTCTAGGATGTACAGGCTATGCTACACACATTTTGCTATGGCAAAACACTGAGGAAAAAGGCTACAGAGTGACATACGACATATGACATCACTAGACAAACATGATGCTACGCACACACATTTTACTATGGCAAAACGCTGAGGAAAAAGGCTACGGACACACGCACAGCTACGGACACACACACATTTTGCTATGGCAAAACGCTGAGGAAAAAGGCTACAGAGTACAGACATACGACATATGACATCACTAGACAAACATGATGCTGCGCACACACATTTTACTATGGCAAAACGCTGAGGAAAAAGGCTATGGACACACGCACAGCCACGGACACACACACATTTTGCTATGGCAAAACCCTGAGGAAAAAGGCTACAGACATACGACATATGACATCACTAGACAAACATGATGCTAGGCACACACATTTTACTATGGCAAAACGCTGAGGAAAAAGGCTACGGACACACGCACAGCCACTTAAAGGAGCGGTTTGCACCGCTCAAAAATAATAAAATGATAATAGGTTTAAGTAAACACACACAATGAAAATAGCTAAAACATCAACAAATACTGTAGCTTGAAGATTAGATAACTGAATACACCAAGTGTGAATATTATATTTGATCATGGTTTTCAGGCTCTGCTATACATAACTCCCTGCTCATCACACTAGAAGATAAACCTTAAAGATAGTATACATTTATCGGTTTGTTATACATAAATAAAATGTAGGCCTACACTAAACATGTTACAGTGGTTCCCAAACAGTTTAGCTCTCTGGGATCCAAACAAGTGAAAATAGCCGATCTACAAGTTCACAAAACGTTTCGATGCAATGGTGCAAACTTCATGAGTACTGCCTTATTAGGCAGGGAAATAAGGAACCTTATGACCCAGTGTTATGTGGAGTAAAGTGCAGCATCTAGTGGCTGAATGTTGTCTATAGCAGTTGTCAACCTTAACTGGATCAATTTCCAAAGTGTCACATCTGACCACAACTGCCGTCAGTGCCATCTATGCTCATTTTCCTACTTAGAATTGATCCCAAATGACTGTCCATGGGGTCTATTAGGCAGAATGTGTCGTCCAGTCTCCCCAGCAGCCCTCATAGCATAGAGTGGAGCCCATAAGCCTATTTCTACTTCTACTTCATGCCTTGGTCCCATAGTCGCCATAGTCTGCTAAACAGATGTTATGCTGTTATGTGTTTTGCCAAGTCCCGCAGCCACTTTGATTGGCAGTTTTGTCGAATGCTCACCCCAAAACACAATTCACGAGACTGGGGCAGCTCATGTGGGGAACCACTCTACCAGAATGGGTTTGCCGCTCAGACATCACACTCTGGGTTCACTGTGATGTCACACTAACAGAATCCCTTTTATGCCCATGTATGGAGTTCCCTGATGTCATCAATATGCCAGGGGGAACAAATCCCTTTTATGCCCATATATGGAGATATGGAGATCCCTGTGATGCCAGGGGAACAAATCCCTTTTATGCCCATATATGTCCACATCAATGTGGCGCGACCTCGCCCTACCTCGCCACCATCGCGTCTTACTAGTAATATTTTCTCTTAAAGAACCTGCACTCTCCACACGTTTTACACAGATAAATACATTTATATATCTAGCGAAATAGTTACTGTATTGATTTTAAATCCCTGAATCGTATCGTCATGCGCTTTGTATTGCTGTTAAAATGTATCGTTACACTCCTACTTGTACTCCTACTAGTACATCTAAAATAATTTTGGGGTCACAGCCTGAAAAGGTTGAGAACCACTGACTGTGTTACAGTGTATAACCTACCTACCCAGAGCCTACTAGTACTGCACAGGGTGAGATTCCCCCAACAAATCAAATGTTTAAAGGACCACCTCACCTCTGGGACAACCAGATCTTATTTTATTGTTGTTTGGGACACGATCAACACAATCCTGAGTTATTTTTTGTGTTCAGTCTGTGTTTTTAGATATTTTAGCATTTCAGCATGCAAGAACTGGTGCAAAATGCATCATATGACCAGTTGTTGCATGCTGAAAACTGCTGAAATACTAAAATATCTAAAAACACAGATTGAACACCAAAAATAACTCTGTGTTGATCGTGTCCCAAACAAATAAAATAAGATCTGGTTGTCCCAGAGGTGAGGTGGTACTTTAAGCAAGGTGGCTGTCTTGTGGATTCCCAGCATGCCCAGAGGGAGTGGCGCCACTGCCTGACTGGTCAACGTGATGGCATATGCCCTAATTAGGTAAATGGGAATCCAAGTGTCACTGCTTCATGTTTAAGTGCCTGAACAAGCATGAATGATCTACATGGTAACATGCAAAGTCAGGGTCAGTGGACAGCCTACCCTAGCCCTAAGCTATGGATACGTGTGTGTGTGTGTGTGTGTGTGTGTGTGTGTGTGTGTGTGTGTGTGTGTGTGTGTGTGTGTGTGTGTGTGGGGGGGGGGGGTGTTTGTGTCAAGTCGAGTCATGTCACATAACAGGAGTTTCCATTGAAGGCAGATGACCAAAAAAAAAAAGACATCATTATAAACAAAAGACTAAAATGAGAAACACATGATCCTAGATTACTATTTATGTGCATTTGATGTACTAGAAGCGGGCGGCCCAGCGTCTAGTCGGCGACCTGGCCAACTCGGAACAATGTAAATAGGGAATGAATGCCCCGCCCTTTAATGCAAACCCCATTATACCTGTTTTCATAGGACCCGTTTTGACCATCTGTCTGCCTGTGTCCATTTATGCCCATATATGGAGATATCTGTATCTGTCTGTCTGTCTGTCGGCGTGTCTGTCTGTCTGTCGGCGTCCATTTTATGTCCATATATGGAGATCACTGCAGTTATAGTTCTGGGTCCATTTTATGCCCATATATGGAGATATCTGTCTATCTGCGTCCATTTTATGCCCATATATGGAGTATCTGTCTGTGCCTCCAACACAGTGCCGGTTCCCCCTTTAATGCAAACCTCATTATACCTGTTGTCATAGGACCCGTTTTGAACATCTGTTTGCCTGTGTCCATTTATGCCCATATATGGAGATATCTGTATCTGTCTGTCTGCGTCCATTTTATGCCCATATATGGAGATCTTTGACCATCTGTTGCCTCTGTCCATTTATGTCCATATATGGAGATATCTGTATCTGTCTGTCTGCAATCCATTTTATGCCCATATATGGGAGCATTCATTTTATGCCCATATATGGAGAACGCGCGTGCCCGTGGGACGAACGGTTCTCGAGATACGCGGATTACATACATACACACTCACAGAGATTTTTTGTTGACTCATGTGGCGTACGTGATGTCAGAGCCTTTTATGAAGTGATGTCACAATGAGTCAGAGCTTCAGAGCCTTTTATGAAGTGATGTCACAATGAGTCAGAGCTTTCGCCGATTTCCTCCGGAACAGCCTGATGTCAACAATCAACCCCGCATAAGGAGATTCCGAACGTTTCGCGCCGGTTCGGGAAAACCGCGCGTCGGGTCGGGTCGAGACCCGGCACTGCACTCCGTGCCGCGGCGGGGAACGCGCGTGCCGAATCTGAAGCCGGTGGGACGAACGGTTCTCGAGATACGCGGATTACAGACACGCAGAGACTTCTCGCATTTATAGATAGATTAGGCCTACGTGTTTACCTTGTTTACTGTAAATCGCTCTGGATTATTTAAGTTGTCTGATATATGCCTACATTGTAATGTAATGTCCTTCTACAGTATGTCTGTCTTTCTTGTGGACCTCTGTAACCTATATACCCACCTCTTGGCCAGTTCTTTCTTATAAAAGAGACTCATGTCTCATTGTTTTTACTTTATATTAATAATAGGAATTGCATGAGGAAGTCAGGTGACAGAGAAGTATGTCAGAATGGTGCCTGGATATAATATGTACTGTATATGTATGAGCACATCTGACATACCGGGCATCGACTATACTAGTGGGCTAGTGGGCCCCAAACAAAACAATCTGGCATCTTCTCTAGGCCAAGATGACAGGGACGAATTTATGACCCAGTCCAGCTCTGCCTGACAGTGGTGAGGAGTTCGGAAGGAGAGACAGACGGGTTCAAGGCGGAGCTGGGCTTTCTTGTTCACAATGGTAATGGACAGGTTGACAGATGGAGTCAGGCAGGAGGGTACCAACAAGAGTCAAGAGTGAGAGGGAAGATGTATAAGACAGTAGTGAGTCCAGCCATGCAGCCAAGCCACGGCATGGAAACGGTGGCACTGACGAGAAGACGAGAGGTGGAGCTGGAGGTGGCAGAATTGAGGATAATAGGATTCTCTAATAGGATTAGAGGATCAGCCTAGGTTAGAAGTAGGCACATGCCTAGTTAGGTTTTGGACAAAAAGCAAGAGAGCTGAAGGTTCGGACCATGTGCAGTGGAGGGATGAGGGCTACCTTGGGAGAAGGATGCTGAAGACGCTCTGCCAGGATGAGGAGAAGAGGAAGATAAGGAAGGTTTGTGGATGTGAGACGACGCAGGAGGCTGGAGTAACTGAGGAAGACACAGAGACCAAAAGCAGAAGAAAACAGATGATCTGCTAAGTGCTGTTCCCCCGATGGGGCTGAGCCACCCTTTCATCATAGCTCTCATTGTTTGATTGATTGACTGAAGAATTTATTAGAAGTTTGCAATAGAAAAAAGTACAGTTTCATGACAGTACAAATCACTGGTACAAGGTCAACTAAAAGGAGATCCTAGAAAGCCGAGGCTTATTTCCACAGGAACCACACTTTAAGTATCTCATATAACATTGAAAGACAGACGGATAGAACATAGTACTTTATCTAGGATAATATCAGTTTCAAAAGCATAACATCAAATACAAAGGCAGAAAAAGAGAAAAAAGGGGGGGGGGGGGGGGGGGGAAGTATGGGGGCTTAGTCTATTTACAAGTCACGGGTAGCAGCTGTCTGAAGGTGACTTTTCATACCAATTTTGAAGGAGGCTAGGGATTTGCTCTCCTTTAGGGCTTGTGGAAGGGCGTTCCACATGTTGATGGTGTAGCAGGAGAACGAGTTAGAGCCTTGTTTAGTGTTAAATCTACGTTGATGATGATTAGTGGAGCTGCCTCTGGTGTTGTGATCGTGAACATCCTTGACCTTTAAGAAGTAGTTTGTCAGGTACATGGGAATCTTGGAGGTGTAGTGTATCTTGTACACCAGGCCCATTGCAAGATGCTGTACTCTGTCAGCTGCTTTGAGCCATCCCACGCTTTCGTGGTGATGATCGGTGAGGTGGGTCTGAGGAGGGAGACCAAGCACAACCCTAATTAGTTTGTTTTGGGCTGTTTGGAGCTTTAACTTTAAGGAAGCTGGGGCGTCGCGATACCAGACAAGGACTCCGCAATCAATGAGGGGCCCAATAAGAGCACCTCCTAGTGTCTTTCGGGATTTAATATTGATCAGCGGGGCAACCCTTTGCAAGAAGCGAATTCGTTGGTTGACTTTATTGATTACCTTGGTGGTCATTTTTTCACTGGATAGGTTAGCCTCCAGGATGCAACCCAGGTAGCAGATGTAGTTTTTTCTTTCTATCACAGTGTCACCTACTTTAATTGTGAAGTTCTCAACTACTTTTACTCTGGGGAAGTGAAACCATGTGCACTGGGTGAAAAATGGGTTAAAAAATCGTGGGATAAAAATTATAGAACAAATAAAACTAGTTGAAACTCCTTGCAACAAAACCGTTTTAAGGCCAGTCCTCACCAATGCAGCTCTTTGCAACTGCCATTGGGGATAATGGTTGCAAGTAGCGTTCTGGCTAGGGCTTTACGTTACTCTGTTAACTTAAGTCATATAGTCCTTTACATCTGACCCAGAGACACGATGTCTTTAATGTAACTTTAACTTCCACAATAATGACCAAACAAAAACAGGCCTTAATAATTGCATAATTGGTATTGGTTAATTCTTTCAATTATTTTCACACAAACCCACTGTGTGGTTGCTCTAGGCTAGTGCAATAATGCCAAAATCAAATTTAAAAATGTCAAATCAAACGGTTTTGTCATCGTCCCGACCGTGAGAAATCATCTATATGTGCCAGATACTGCGGGGAAGTATCTGGCACATTATGGGGAAACCCATAATCGTGGGCATTGTGTTTTCCACTGTGGTTTCTAGCCACACACAATACTATACGTATGAACGGGGAAGTTAACTCATTACACAGAGAGTGACAGAGGAAGCCACTCTGAGCTGAGCCTGCAGCCACTTATTCTTCTTTCGGGTATCATCGTCCTTGATGATTGGTTGGGGAGGCCATGGGGCTAGCTGTTGTCTTCTCCCCATTGCTGACGTCGGCCTAGGCAGTGTTTGAACCACTCACCTTCCGCATGATGGATATATACACTAACCACTGCACCAACATCGCACCCCCTTGCAGCCGCTGAGAACATCTGCTGAGAAGATCTGTTGAAGGATCGTATTTATAATAGAATGGCTGACATGACTGCATCCAACCCCGATGCCAGATTTTTGGAGAAGCTGATAAATTACGCCGTGAAGACTCGGAAGGGAGCTATTCTGGCTGCAGAAGTAGTCCTGGGCCTCGTCGTTCTCATCTGCTACGCAGCCTCGCGGTCCGGAACCTGGATCAGTGGGACCATCCACTCCAGTGTCTTTTTTGGAGTCTTCATGATGGAGCTGGGTTTGGACTGATTTCCTCCGTGCCATCGGTTTCTGTGGATTTTACCTCATCACCTCTCTCATCATGTTGAGTCAGCATGGAGATGCCACCCGCCTCACAGGCTGTGTGTTCGGTCTGGTAGTCGGTGTCTTGCACGCCTACGACACTTACACCATCGTCCAGCAGCTGAGGAGCAGCAGTCCCAGTCAATAGGACACAGCTTCGCTTGTTTAAACTCTTGAGTGTATAAACAAGCCGAGGACACACTTTATCCTCATCAAGGAGAGTAAAATCCTGTGTTCATTTAACTCTTTGAACTTTCAGAATGAACACTGGGGATTTTACTGTGAATAATCTTTTTTGTTTGTTGATAGTTGATTATTTTATTTTTATTTTTTATGCTTTTGCCAGACTCACATTTCTTGTAAATTCTAGTTAGAACCCTTTAATTTTTAATAAATACATTTAATAGTCCATAGGCATTGATAAATCAGCATTGATAAATCAGCATTGATAAATCAGCGGCAGTCATACCACAGAATATTAATTAGGCGTTACATTATAATCGTAATTGCTTTCATTTGTCTTTACTCCTGTAATTCCCACAGTATGTTTGTATTAGCAGATGTCCAATTAAGGCAAAGAATGTTTTCTAAAACATTATGAACTGTTCAATAAAAGTTCATTCAGTTTGTGTCTTTCATTGAGAAAAAGAGGACAAAATTGCCACAGAGGCACAAAAAATCCAGGTCCAGGCACTCACGTGGATTTAGAAATAAAAGGCCTTTATTTGGACAACGGGCTAGAACAATAAAAAACACCAACGCGTTTCGGCAAACGCCTTCTTCAGGGTGTTACTGGCCTGTTACTGGCACATTTTGTCCTATTTTGCTCATTGTATTCCCTTTCATGAGCACCGGTGGTTTGAGGGATACCAGTAGAACCCCTGCTATCTTTTTTGTGTCTTTCATTGTTTGTTCTTTTTTTATGAGAAAAGTGAAGAAACATTCATTCACAAGCTTATATGTGCATTTTTTATTTTCTGTATGTTTTTCTTCCTGCAAAAGTAGCTACTGTTTATGTTCAATAAGATGTGACCTCAATGTTTTTATTGTTCCTTTGTTTGAAGCAAAACCTTTTGGAAAATAAAAAGCTACAGTCACTAAAAAAGTCAATCTTTTCACCATTTTCTTTAAAAAAGCCTAAATATGTAATAATAATTTTGTTTTCTTCTCACTTTTGTGCTCTGAATTGGTGAAGCAGCTACTGTACCTTTGGTGTGATACAAATGCAATTCAATGTGTCAAAAAATAGTTATCTAAAGTCCTGAGCCATAAGCAGTCACAGGATCACAATTTCGTTTTCTTAACACTTGGGGCCCCAATTTTGGCCATACCTCTCGAACATTCCTCCATTTGTTAATTAAAACTTAAACTTAACTTAATTAATACTATAAATGTATTTTTACTTGAATAATGTATCTACCATAATAATGTCTTAAATTCAACACAAAATATAGCATTGTAGGGAGGCCCATAATCTAAAAGTGAGTTCATCCTCTAATAACATTCTTGTTTGAAAGTTTAGTGTAAATAGCTGTTCTACAAGCTCACTCACAATGCATAATGGATCCTTGGCTTGAACAAAATTGAACAAGTTTGCAGTTTTCTTTCTTATCATATGTGTCATATCATGATGTACAGTGCGTGTTTGAATGCATTGTACAACCTGTTAGTTGAATTCGTCTGGAAGATGCTGTCTGTGCAGATCCCGGAACTTTCCCCATCACCCCGTGCATGTCACTCCTCGCCATGGTCTCCAGGGTGAGCGCTGTTGCCGCCCTCTAGTCTTCTTCCAACAAGGCGTAAGCAACCACACTGGCCGATCGTTTTAGGACAACTGATTGACAGCTGGGCAAATCATGTCCATAGAGCTACAGTGTCTCAAAATGTCAGTGTTTGTCTTCAAAAAGGTCAATGCTTCTTCTTCTTCTTGCAGAATGTCTCTCACTTCAACAGACTACAGTACTGGCGCCACTGGCTAGGCTAGCCTAATGCGGACATTCTATGCCCCATACACTACCCGGAAGATCTCATCGGCCAATGGGATTTGTTCACCTCCCCCTCCCCCCTCTGTCTGCTGTCCACTTCTCTCTGCTGCACTGCTGCTGGCCAGTGGCCACTCGCATGAGTAAATGAGGAAGTGAATCCGCGGTGGAAAACGAGTGATAAATCATAGCGATTTTGATCATTATAATGGATAAGCATAAACAAACCAGTTCACATGAACAATACTGATATAAAATAATATATCTCAATGGTGAACGTGAACCACAGTTACATGGGGGCTAGCCCAGGCTTTTCTTCTTGAAATGCCTGGATCCCGAGGCTACTGGCAGGCAGGCAGGCAGGCAGGCAGGCAGGCAGGGAGGGAGCGAGTTGAGGCGGTGGGCCCTGGCCTGCCTGGAAGCACAGCGGGGCTGCTGCTGCATGTTGTTGCTAGCTTGAGAGATGCAGATAAGGCTTATTTTCTGTTGTATGTCACCAGCTGGGACAGGCACATGGTGGTGTTTAAGCATTTCTGGTTGCTGGGCTGGGGGAGGAGCAGTGAAATTCCTCTCTAACAGTTTCTAGCCACCCACAATAGTATATGTATGAACGGGGAAGTTGAGTTATTACACAGAGGGTGAAAGAAGAAGCCACTCTGAGCTGCAGCGACTGAGAAGATCTGTTGAAGGATCGTATTTGTAAGAGAATGGCTGACATGACTGCATCCAGCCCCAATGCCAGCTCCCTGGAGAAGCCGATAAGTTACGCCGTGAAGACTCAGAAGGGATTTATTCTGGCTGCAGAAGCAGTCCTGGGACTCGTCGTTCTCATCTGCTATGCAGCCTCGCAGTACGGAACCTGGATCGGTGTGCCCATCAGTGGGACCATCCATTCCGCTGTGTTTTTTGGAGTCTTCATGATGGAGCTGGACAAGCAGTTCAAATGGGTCCACTGGGTCTGGACTGATTTCTTCCGTGCCATCGTTTTCTGTGGACTTTACCTCATCACCTCTATCATCATGTTGAGTTATCAATCTCATCATGGAGATACCGCCCGCCTCACAGGCTGTGTGCTCAGTCTGGTAGTCGGTGTCTTGCACGCCTACGACACTTACACCATCGTCCAGCAGCTGAGGAGCAGCAGTCCCAGTCAGCAGGACACAGCTTCACTTGTTTAAACTCTGGAGTGTATAAACAAGCCGAGGACACACTTTATCCTCATAAAGAAGAACACACTGGAAGAAAGAATCAAGTTCATGGGAGAGTCACTGGAGACAACTATCAAGTAGCAGAGTGGAAGGTGGAAAATAAAACAAACAGATAAAAGGGATAGTTGCAACTAGTTGCATTGGTGCAGTCTGGCCTTATGTTTTGGATGTTTATTGCTTGGTTCAATCAATCGAATGTCAACACAAAACAGCAGCTGTCTGCCTAATGAAGAGAAATCTGGAGTAAATGTTTTCTGGCCCCTACGCATGTTCATTTTGCACATACAAAATATCCTGTTCCCGAAGTGTAATTTCAAACTGTTCATCTTGACAGTTAAAAAGGCTAGAAAGGTTAAATTGAACCGCACTTGGTTTCACTTTCACAAAACAATGAGAGCTATGATGAAAGGGGAGGATGTGGTAGGTTTTGGCTGTGTGTTCAGCGGCTCAGCCCCATCGAGGGAACAGCAGATCATCTGTATTCTTCTGTATTGTTGGTTCTTTTTTGATGAGAAAAGTGAAGAAACGTTCATTCACATGCTTTGGATGTGTGATTTTTTTTTCTGTATGTTTTCTTCCAGCAAAAGTACTGTTTATGTTCAATAAGATGTGACCTCAGTGTCTTTATTGCACTACAATTTGTGCATTTTGTTCCTTTGTTTGAAGCAAAACCTTTTGGAAAATAAAAAGCTACTGTCAATCCTTTCACCATTTTCTTTAACCCTAACCCTAACCCTAAAAGCCTAAATATAATATCATAAATTTGTTTTCTTCTCACTCTTGTGCTCTGAATTGGTGAAGCAGCTACGGTAACTTTGGTGTGATACAATTCAATATGTCACAAAATATTTATGTAAAGTCTTGAGGCATAAGCAGTCACAGGATTACAATGTCGTTTTCTTAACAATTGGGGCCCTATTTTCGTCCATACCATCTCTAAACTTCTTAGCCTTTTTTTACAATTTAGATTTTTTTTAAATACTTTGAATAGTCAATCTACTTCGACACGTTGTAGATCGGCTATTTGACCTATTTCAAAATTTGCAAAGATGTTTAGGGATATATAAGGGGTAAGGCATGGATGAAAATAGGGCCCTTGGTCTTTCATCTTCATTTAAGGGATTTTCTGAAAGGGCATGTCTGAATGATTTTGCCATTACTTTTCTTTAAAGTGAACTATCCCTTTAAGACCTGGGGCCGATTCTACAAATGCCTTTTAAATCATCTCACACTTTCTCATGCCAAGGACCCCCAAAGTGATATGTAATCGGCTACGGACCCCCTTCTGAAAATGTTTCGTGCCAAGGACCCCATGCAGGAGAGAACATCTGTGTTCTCTCCTTGAGAACAATTCAAATGCACTTTCACTTGAAGATTTTCAAACATGTTAATTCAAAAGCAAAGTAATACGATTCAAAAGAGAAAAATCTATAAATCATTAAAACACTACAAGAGGATATTATTTCAAGTAAGAGTGCTTGACATAGAAAAAACATCGATAACTTTAGACTGAAGTCTAAAAGTAGTGGGTATTCTTGTAAAGGTGTTTTCAAATGGTCAATGGTGGACTATAGGAGCAGTGTTACATGCTGTGGGGCATGTGTGTCTGTCGGTTCAATTACAGGGCTGGACGTGTTCATTCACTCAGCTCTCAGCCAATCGTCAGTCTCTGCCTTTCACCAACCGATTGGCATAATTATGCTGTCCGATGTCTCTGACTCTGATTACACGCATGCATGCAACAGTGCACAAATTTGGAGATAGCTAACATCACTGATACTGCCACCTGTACTGCGCATGCGTCACAGACATGGCAACAGCCATGTGTTGAAACAGTGACAAAATTTGGAGATGACTGACATCACTGATACGTCTGGGTTCATTCAAAGTGTGAGTTAATTATGCACAATACAAAAATGTACATTGCAGAAATGGATTCTACCGGGAAAAATACATAAGAATCAATTGAGAAAAGTTTGATACAACCTTTAATCAGGTTTTTACTGCTTTCTCCCTGTCTGTCATGTTGGGGTAATGTGAGATAGTGTCTCGCTTTACCCCGAAGCAAATATCTCACTTTACCCCACACAGACACATTTTGGGAAAAAGGACTTCTCTTATCAATTCAGGGTAATCTTCAGCTAGCATTTATCACATGGATTTATAAGTTGGTAGTTCATCAACATGTATGATATAAAATGTTCTCCCTGAATCAATTTGCTTTGACACAACAGCTCATTAAAGGTGTATTCAGTGATAATGAAAGTGGCCGGGGGTCATCTTGTCCCTTACTGGCCTTACAGCGTGGAAATGGTTTTTTATAGATTTTTTACACCATTATAATGTTCTCGTTTTGATAATTAGACAGAATCACTGAATATCGGTAGGCCTACGTCTCCAGCTTCAGGATATGTATGATACTGATTTACTACAAGACTGTGGCATTTTATGAGTTCAGTAGTTTACAATCTAGGCATTTAGCAGATGTTCTTAATTCAGAGCGACTGTTGTTCTCAAAACCTTTATTTTGACCATCATAACTAAACATCATAACATAACTACGGCCATACTCTACTCTGATTGGTCGAGGACTGGCTGGCCACCTCTGAAAACCGAATCTAGCTATGCACGCAACACGGGCCATGGTGGAAGTCCTTATATGGTCAGCACACATTCTAGTGAGGAGAATGAATGGAAAATGTACCAATTATATTTTTATTTGAATGAAATACAATCACTGAATATACCTTTAAGTTGACAGCAAGAACATTTACTTTTACATGCAAAAAACATATATTTTTAAAAAAAAGCATGTTTTCCACAGCACTATCAGGTCCTCTTCTTCATGGCAAGGGGGAAATTCAAGGGTCTTGAAAATCACATCACATGACCACAAATGTGTTCCATTTCCTAAATACAGGGGGTGTCTCAGTTTACCCAGTGTCTCAGTTTACTCCACTCTCCCCTATAGTACAGGAGATAATAAGAGCAATCGTTCACTTGGTGATACAAGCGTGGAAATTGGTACACATCATCTTTGGAGGCCACTCTTTGATTTAAGAAACCGAGCCACTTGAAAATCAAAGATGGCGGACCCCGAAATCCAAGATGTCCGTCCGAAAACGTGGTTTTTCCTTTATAACTCCAAATGCATTGATTTCAAGACCCATAAATGTATTAAAGTTGAATATAAAGTTGGGCATTGTGGATATTTTGGTACCAAGTAAATGCCTGTATCTATTTCAGTTCTTGAGATAAAGCATATAGGTACACCTGAGTCTGTAAAAGTACCTATATGTTGTATCTCAAAAACTGTAATAGATTAAATCAATGCATTTGGAGCTGGAAAGGGAACCACAAGTTGAGCTGGTTCTCTTTTCAGGTCACATCATCCTCCTGTGGACATGCTAGGCTTTGTATCTTAGGCACCGTGCCAACATTGGCACAGGGGAGGGTGATCACATTATTCATGCCATGGAGACTTGAGTTAAAAAATAAATGTATGTGTCGAATTCCTAAGTCAATAATTTGATTACAATAAATGTACCCCCATTGACTCCGAATGGGGACCCAAATGCATTTGGGTCCCCATTCGGAATCAATAGATAAAAAGTCATTTTGGGGGTGAACTACTCCTTTAAGAGCTGGAAAGCATGTTTGTCACTTTAGATTTGAACTACTTTAACTATTGTTTTATATACTTTGCTATTCAAAGATATGACCTACAAGCTCATAGCGCGGCACTCTACTCGGTAGTAAATCTGCTATTTTTTAAATGACCTTTAGAGTGGTTACACTGATTCCCCCCGCCCCCCCTTGAACCCCCTCAAGGACCCCTGGGGGTCCCCGGACCCCACTCTGAGCACCATTGAGAATATATTCTTTCATGTACCGTAACAGCTTTTCTAGGATGTCAGCAGAGGTGGAAGTGGAAGGTAGAAATGAGCTGAAAGGGAACCACAAGTTGAGCTGCTTCCCTGTTCAGGTCATTTCATCCTCCTGCTCTCTTCAGAGCTCCCCAGGGCACCTTGCCTTCTTCTGTGGAGGTTTACCGTCATAACACGCTGGGCTTTGTACCTTATTATTAGTTTACCATGAGAAATGTCACAGCTCGTCTCTGTGAAGCTGTGTGTGTACACATTTTTTGTCTATGGGTTGGTTCCCTTGACACATCACTGTGACATCACAGGTGATATCACAGGTGACAGGTGACTATGTAAAAGTCCATATATGGTAGAATCCCTTTTATGCCCATATATGAAGATCCCTGATGATCATCGATATACAGTACATCACTGTCCAGATGGCCAAGGCATGGCCCATATCCGTGTGGCTGGTTCAGATAGGGATCTCCATGTATGGGCATAAAAGAGATGCACTATATACAGTACATGGATTATGGGTAACTGGTCCGATATACATCACTGGCCAGATGGCCAAGAATTGGCGCGATGTCACCCTGAGGCGTCTTACTAGTTAGATTAGAATGAGGGGAGGCAACCTTAGGCACAGGGGAGGGTGATCACTGGAGGACTGAGCATTGGTTCAACCTCCCGTTGGTTTGACCAGGTTAGCATTCACCAAGTTAGCATTCACCAGTGTCGGCAGGTTAGCATTTCACTAGCTTAGCATTCACCAACGTAGGCACGAGGTGGTCGGACCAACGGGAGGTCGAACCAATGCCACGTTACCAATCACTGGCTCACTGGCATAAGTGTGAGAGAGGATTTGCCTTTTATAACTACATCGAATGAAGCTGTGAGGAAAAGAAACGAAACGAGAAAGAATACCCCTGTACACCTATTGTCGTGCACTAGACCTCTGGGAGATGTAGTCTATCCTGTTACAATGCACTATAGACCTCTGGGAGATGGAGTCTATCCTGTTACAATGCACTATAGACCTCTGGGAGATGTAGTCTATCCTGTTACAATGCACTATAGACCTCTGGGAGATGTAGTCTATCCTGTTACAATGCACTATAGACCTCTGGGAGATGTAGTCTATCCTGTTACAATGCACTATAGACCTCTGGGAGATGGAGTCTATCCTGTTACAATGCACTATAGACCTCTGGGAGATGGAGTCTATCCTGTTACAATGCACTATAGACCTCTGGGAGATGTAGTCTATCCTGTTACAATGCACTATAGACCTCTGGGAGATGTAGTCTATCCTGTTACAATGCACTATAGACCTCTGGGAGATGTAGTCTATCCTGTTACAATGCACTATAGACCTCTGGGAGATGGAGTCTATCCTGTTACAATGCACTATAGACCTCTGGGAGATGGAGTCTATCCTTTTACAATGCACTATAGACCTCTGGGAGATGGAGTCTATCCTGTTACAATGCACACCTAAAGATTAAAAAATGACTTACACGCTTTTTCAGAAATATGTGTGTTGTGAGCTTGTAGATCGGCTATTTTAAAACATCCAAAGTATAAAATAGAGTTAAGGGCCTTTCATACGGAGCGCGGTTGCCGTGTCCTAGTAATTCATTTTCAATGAGAGGCGGGCGGTTATTTAGGCTGCGCGGAGAGGTTTAGGGGCGGCGAGGCGAGCGGGCGCGGTCCTGTGAAATTCCCGTGTGCGAGCTCGTTCGTGCATGCGCTCGCAGGCGGCGAGAGCTGGATCGTGGTCAGCTTTTTTCCCGCTTGCCGGCTGACGCGCAGGAGGACTACAACAATGGCTGCTAGGCGTAATATCGCCCGGCGTTTAGGCCAATTGGTGGAGTGATTGTGTTTCTGTCTCCATATGAGAGGCCGCGGTGCGGTCCCTGCTGATCCAGGCCCCTGCAGCTCCATCTGGAAGGTGCTTTAGAGTGGTTGCACTGATTTTGCTGGGGACCCCCCTTGAAACCCCTCAAGGACCCCTGGGGGTCCCTGGATCACACTTTGAGCACCATTGGGAGAATATATTCTTTCATATACCGTAGCAGCTTTTCTGGGATGTCAGCGGAGTTGGAAGTGGAAGGTATAGTACAGGAGATAATAAGAGCAATCGTTCACTTGGTGATACAAGCGTGAAAATTGGTACACATCATCTTTGGAGGTCACTCTTTGATTTAAGAAACCGAGCCACTTGAAAATCAAAGATGGCGGCCCCAGAAATCCAAGATGTCCGTCCAAAAACATGTTTTTTCTCCAAATGCATTGATTTTAAGATTCATATATGTATTAAAGTTGAATATAAAGTTGGGCATTGCGGATATTTTGGTACCAAGTAAATGTCTGTATCTATTTCAGTTCTTGAGATAAAGCATATACTGTAGGTACACCTGAGTCTTTAAAAGTACCTATATGTTGTATCTCAAGAACTGTAGTCTCGCGTAGCCAGACAACTATTCCACAATCTCCGAATGCTATATAGAGTCTGGAACAGCAGCTCCCGAACGGCGAGTATCGGAAGTAGCCACTGCTGCACTGAACTGTAGTCCCATTGGAAACATAACAGAAACACAATAGCTCAGACAAAGTCATTCGAGCTGCCTATTATTGTTATGAGTGTATAGTTTATGAAACGTTTGAAAACATCATGAAGGTGACACAAATAACACCAGAGAAAGACAAAATAAAGCCCCCAGAAATGTTGAAAGGAGACATAACGCTTCCAGTAGGACATGTTATTGCTACTGCACTAAGGGAGCGGTTGCGTCACATCCGCTTTATCTCGCACTCACCGTTTCTATTTCCGTCTGCCAGACTGTATGCTGGGAGCATTTGACCAAATCGCGGAGGCAACAGTCTGGCCACGCGAGACTACAAGAACTGTAATAGATACAGACACATACTTAGTACCAAAATATCCGCAATGTCCAACTTTGTATTCAACTTTGATATGTTTATGGGTCTGAAAATCAATGCATTTAGAGTTATAAAGGAAAAGACATGTTTTCAGACAGACATCTTGGATTTCAGGGGCCGCCATCTTTTATTTTCAAGTGGCTCGGTTTCTTAATTCGAAGAGTGGCCTCCAAAGATGATGTGTACCAATTTTCACGCTTGTATCACCGAGTGAACGATTCTCCCAAAATACTGCTGTTAGGCGCTGTACTACTAGGCCTAAATCAATCAATCAGAACTTTCAACTTACCAATGCTTTTGAGTGTAGGGAACTGCAGCAGAATCCTCCTCTGTAAAAGCTCCACCCTACGTTTGACACAAACATTAAGCATCCATAAGACACTGTGAGATGTCAAAAGAATAAAAACATGTTTCATTCATGATCCTATAAAAGGCCACTAATACCAGCCTAAGCCTATAGACAGCAAAAGCAAGGAGTTGTCACTGTACTGTCTGAATGTATGATCCATCCATGTGCAACTTAGTGACAACCCATGGCTGCATGAATTTAGACACAAGCAAAAGAAGAATACCTTTGTTAACATTTTGAATGGTGTTTTTTTCCTTTTGAATTAATAAACTAATTACTAGGTTTTCGGAGACCAGTTTACCAATATTTGCCATGTCTCTCAGTTGTATTTATAGTTTAACAAATCGAATAAGGCTCACCTGTTTCACTTTCCGGACCTGACAGCGGTTGTAAACAGTTCAGAAAGCTGCGTCCACTGGTCCGATAGCTTGGAAAGTACAGCCGATAAATATTCTGCTCGATGGCCCCCATTAACAATTGTGTTTTCATATAAATGGAGAATTAACTTCGCTAACTTTCTGTTCCAAACACATCACCTTATTTTCTTTCTATATCCTGCGCTCCAATCTCTTCTCCTTAACATGGTTTCATTATCAATCAAAACGAACCCTAAACGCACCGGGACCATCGAAATATGCCAGGGTTTGAAATGTGCGACATTAAGTGAGCTTCACACGAGACATTTCCCAAGTTTGTAGCTCAGTTGTTTGCTTTATAGATAAGACTATTCAGTGCCCAAGGACTAGCCTAATGATTGAACTCATAAGCCCATGTTGTAAAACAGGGGTCTTCAACATTTTTAATAGCCAAGATGAAGCAGGGCCCCCCCAATATATGCAATTCTGTTGCAGATTAAAGGGCCATTCGCACGCACTATAACTACAAAATTAAGTCAAATGGATAACTTCACACTGACTATAGGCCTATAAAAAAAGAACACTAGTGAATAGTTATATCTGCTCAGAGTAAATGGCACTTAACCTTTTCATAATTTAATTTCATAGATGGCTTCATACTTGACAAGCTGAGCAGAGCGCTCAAGTGTAAATAAAATATATTTTTTCATAATTATTTAACCCACTGGGAACCCCAACCTGACAAACACTTTAATTACATATTTCGTTTGTTCCACAGATGCCGATATCCCTGTAGCAATTCTAGGACCCCCTACGGCCCGCAGACCACCTGTTGACTCCTGTAGTAAAACCACACAGATCACTCCATGCAGGGTGTGTGTTGCTAGGTTTATATAAATACAGCAATTTTTGTTCAGTGTAGCATTAACATTTTACACCAGTAGAAGCTGCCACCATACCATTCATCACCAGTAAATGCATTAAGCACAGTAGCAAGAGAAAGTTAGCCTATTGCGACATCAATCTGGGAACTAAATCTAAATCACTAGCTTTCTTAACAAATGTGTTCATAAAGGTGTCTACTATCACCTCTGAACTTTGTCAAACCCAACTCCCTTGACATACTTTGTGGGAGCCAATCAAAGTTATTGGGTATCCCGAGGGCCTGGGATTAAAGGGGGAAAAATAAAAAATGGCAAATATGAGCGTATGAGGTGTGTAATTTGGGTATTTTTGGGCTGCTGAATCCATTCCAACCATTCGTTTTGAGTTAAAATGACTCCTTGGACATAAAATAGGCCACATTTTGTGTGTCCATGAGACATATATTGGCAATAAAAAAAAAGTTGTAGTAGGGTTTGAATTCATGAAAACTATTCAAGATCACGTGGGTAATCACACATGCCACACAGGATAAAATGATACAATCTGACAAGGAACACTCAAACACAGGGTTTAAAACATAGGGACTAACAGGACACAGGTGAACTCAAATGACATGATTGGCTAAGCCTTAGCCAATTAGGCCTTTTTTATGGCCAAGGAGTCATTTTTAATGAATGGTTGGAATGGATTCAGCAGCCCAACAATACCCTAATTACACACCTCATACGTTCATATTGGCCATTTTTTTCCCCCTTTAATCCCCAGGCCCTGTGTAACCCAACTTTGATTGGCTCCCACAAAGTATGTCAAGGGAGTTGGGTTTGACAAAGTTCAGAGGTGATAGTAGACACCTTTATGAACACATTTGTGAAGAAAGCTAGTGATTTAGATTTAGTTCCCAGATTGATGTAGCAATAGGCTAACTTTCCCTTACTACAGGTGATGAAACCATGTGAATGTGGACTTTAAACACTTTTGGTGCAATGACGAAGTGAAAGCGAAAAGTAGCTCCAGTGTGTGGGAAATAAATGACGATCAAACACTGAAATAGAAAAGGACATTGTTCTGCTTTCAACTGAGGAACATTGTTTAAATGTTGAGTTCCAAGTTCTTTCTGCAGTCATTATAAAAAAGAAACAAGGTATGCGTGCGTTTTAAGAAAATACATTTATTTCAAATTAAAAAAAAAACAAATATAGAATAAAAAGTATAAAAATGTTGCTGTTCATGCTCCTGGTTGCAGTTACCGATGAGTGACTGTCGAGTTCAACCTTCCTGCCTTGGTTAATTCTCGCTGTAAGGAAAGAAAAATCATTATAACAACCTTTCACATACAAGAGGCACTACTAGTCTTCTTTAGACTAGACATTTGTGCAAATAAAAGATTTGAATGCTGATACACTATGGAAAAATGAGGGCCAACACTAAGGAAAAATGAGGGCCAATACTAAAAGGTTCCTGAAGGATTATATGTTCGGTACCATTTAGTTCTAAGGTAGCCAAGAATTCACCTTTTGTTAAGACCTCAAGATTCACCAATAATGCTATGGCAGTCAATGTTTGTGGTTTAAACACAATACCTTCATTTATATTGCAGATAAACACCCAACATGTTGCTCTTCTATAAGAGGGAAATTCTTGTGATGTTTTTTTAGTTCAACCCAGATCTTAATAGCTTAATAAGCATCGCATCTGACCAAAGTGCGGCCCGGGGGCAAATGCGATGACAAGTGCCCTCGGCCTAAGGCTTATTGTACTATGGACGGCCACCCCAGTACCGTCAAACAAGAATATTTTAAAGTACAATCTAATTTGTCAGGATTCCTTGTTCGCTGTCGTCTCATTCTGAAGGTCAAATAAAGGCCATTTTGTTGTATTACCTTGCTCGTCTGGTTAGTAATGAGTTAGTCAAATTAATGCAATTAACACCCCACTTCACATTAGTTTCCTGTGGTACTGGTGTTTTGTAAAATTGGTTAATTACAAAATTGCATTCAGTGATCACATTATGAGGGTCAATTCTTGCCCACTTTGTCGATTAAAAATGTTCCTGGGCCAGTGATCTTGAAAAGTCACTTGTCCAGATGACCAGTGGCACATTTCCCAGGCTTAGTGTCTACCCTTACTGTAAGATTCAGAAAGTTTAGAGCTGCTGCTTACTTTTGCAAAGTAAAACGTTTATTTACCGCAAATTCTGAATAGCTTCCAGTCAATGAGCTTGGGCTGAAGGTGCCATTTGGGGCGCCATCGTTTCTCAAGCCACCAAGCGGGGTCCTGTTGATGTTCTCATCTTTCACCTGGGAGAAACAAAAGGTTAATAGGTGTGATTATATTTATGTTCCCATAATGTTTAAACCTCCTTAGGCCTGACTTAAGTTTTCTGAAAATCAAATTATGAAAACATCAATTATAAAAACATCAAAAATTATGAAAAACATCAAATATTATAAAAACAAATTGTACTATACAAGACAAGTGACCCCGGCCTGAATAGGCTTAAACAATTCAACTCATATTTCCATATTGGGGACTTCACTATATTGATAAAGGATGATATATTCCGTCTACTCGCCATGTCTCAGAGGTGGACTTGCTTGAAAATGCAGTTTGCATTGGCAGTGAAAAATTTGGTAAACAATATCTAAAATAAGTAAAATCAAAGAACAAGAAATGACTCTTATGAGAGAAATGTCACGGGACTCAGATTTCACTCCAAACACTATGGATCAAGTCTTTAAGATATGGGAAGGGAAAGGTCTCACAAGATTCTATCAAATGTACAAGGAAGACGAGGTGGTCTCTTTTGAATACTTATAGTAGATCAATATGGAATTGCTAGAAATCAATTTCATCGATATTTGCAAGTGAGGAGCTACCTCAAAGATCAGCTTAAAATTAGAACTCTTGGAAACCTTCACCCTCTCCTGAGATATAATAAAATCGCATCAAAGAAACGAATACAGAAATACAATCGGACAACTCTATAAAATATTTCAGGAAAATAAACCTGAAGATTTAGCTCACATTAAAGACAAGTGGGATAAAGAATTGAGAATTACTATAAATGGAAACGAGTGGAATGAGAGTTTCAAAGACATTTTTCTTTTCTTAAGATCACCATTCTGGCAGGAATACGCCTGGAAAATAAATACAAGGTACTTTCAAAAGCCTCTGTCAATATCTAAGTATAATTTAAACTCTGGCTGCTGGAGGGAATGCGGGGAGAGTGAAGCGGATCACACCCATGTATTCCTCACATGCCCCAAAATACAAACCTTCTGGTCAAGAGTCACACAAACAATAGAACAAATATTTGGGAGAGCTTTAAACTTACAAAATCATAATATACTCCTTGGAACACGCCCCCAGAGTCTGCAAAGTCGAGATTTATATCTCTTTTGGATTTTGAGAATTACAGCGCTCAAGCAAATATCAAGGAGTTGGAAAAGTTTGGAACCTCCCAAGGTAGAGAAATGGTGGGAAAAAACAGAGGACATGTTCCTTATGGAAAAGGTGACCTATAAAATTAATGGCAAAGAAAATGCTTTCGAAAAAAGGTGGGCCCCTTATGTCTTAAATAGGGGAAACATGTATTTTTAATTTTCAAGGTTGTTTTTTTTTTTTTCTTTTGTTCTTGTTTTTTCCCCTTTTGTATTAAAACTTAAGTATTCTAGATATAAATATTAATTTAAACAATAGCAGCTTTTTCTCTATTTTAATGAAATGACAACAATTACACAACAAAGTCTCCTCTTTTTTTTTCAGTTTCTTTTTTGTAATGTTTTTGTCTACAGTTTGTGTGGATTTTTTTTTGTTGCTCTACGTGGTGGTGGGAAAAAACACATATATATATATATATAAAAATGTGTCAAAATGTCCTTAAACAAAAAAAGGACATAACATGTTAAAAGTTCTGAAGAATGTTATGATAAAGTGATGTGCATGTTTTGACACAATAAAGTATAAAAAAGAAGAAAGAAAAATCAAGTCCCTTAGATGTCTCCCTCCCCCCCCCCCCCCCCCCACACACACACACACTCAAAATACCCAGGTTAAAATGTTTTCCACCCTTCAGTTATAGTTGTGTAAATCTCACTCTACAGAATTATTGTGGAAAGAAAAGAGCTGAGAGTACACATAAGGATATAAGAATTATTGTGGCAAAGAGCCTTTAATTACACAGTTCAATGTGCCTCCATGTTTTACAAGTGCATTTCTGGGAGGAAAAACATTTTGTATATCCCTGAAAGATGCAGTGGAATTCTTAAATACCTTTCATATAAAACCATTGAGATCAGTATGAACCTACCTGGCTGGAAGACGGTGTAGTCTTGTGGAGGGTCATCTTACAGCTGGCTCCCCCAAAGCCTGAACTGTGGGTGGTGTTGGATTTGGAGAGTGATGGGGAGCTAGCGGACTGGAATTAAAGGGTGTATGGTCAAAAGCAGAATTTTATAATGAACGTTTTATGCAACAAAGTTATTCTATGGATTTTAAAATTAAACTGATGAAGCTGCGACTAAACAAATATAAGCATTACTAGTCCTTGCCCGTTCGAACATGTGCTCTTGACAGTAAGGATGTCAGTGTTAGATTTTCACCACCATTAAAACCATGCAGTAAAACAGTTACACCGTTTGCCCACTGGGTGTCCTACTTGAAATGCCTGGCAATTATACAGCATCAAAACCTAGGCATGGAGAACAAGCCTGCAAGACCTCAGATCAATGAAATGATTTGAGGACGAAGGTGTTACGCACTGCACCGTGCAAATGTGGTTAACCTTCAGAGCTAGGTCGAGTGCAGATCAAGCCAGATTAACATACTTGCCACACACACACACACACACACACACACACACACACACACACACACACACACACACACACACACACACACACACACACACACACACACACACACACACACACACACACACACACACACACACACACACACACACACACACACACACACACACACACACACACACACACACACACACACACACACACACACACACACACACACCAAGCTTTCTTCATTCACCCGAGGTGATATTCCTACTACATGATGCCCCGCTATAGACTAGTTTTGAACAAATCGATTATTCCGAACAACAAATTAAGCCTTTGTCGTACAGGCCCACAAATGGCGAGCAAAAAGCTTGAGTCACATCACTCAAGCTTACCTTTGTCATTTTGGCAGGTGTGGAGCTGGCCTTTAAGTTTGGCAAGGTGGAAGTGGTCATCAGCCTCTTCCTGGATGGAGTCACTCTAGTGCCGAAGTGCATCTCATCTTCCTTTTGCTTGATCTTCTTCTGTTGCTGTTAAAAAGAACACATTTTGGAAATCGGTTTCCAAACGAGATTATGAGACTCAGACTTCCATTTTTTGTCCAGTGTGGTTTACCCTCTCCGTCTTTTCCAGCTCCTTCTCCACCTGGAGGTTGTTCCACTGCGTTTCGATGTACTTGATTAACTGCTGTCCGTTAACGAAGAATTCCCTGTCGTGCTCCTGTTGCCATGCCTCAACTTGAGCCTTGAGGATCTTCTCTAGCTGGAGACGAAACAGACAACAGGTCCATATTTTAACACAGAAGATTTCTGTGCGCTGTATAAGTACCACCACTACCAATGCATGTACAAACAGTAATGATTACATGTAGTCTGACCAAGCCTTGACCTTTTGAAACTTCAAAAGGTCTACATAAGCCCTAATAAGGCAAGCTTGAAGACAAATTCATCTTCCCTGTGCCAATAAAAAGCATTTAAAGATCTGCTCACCTTGGACAGCCCTTTCTGTACATCCGACCTGTGCTTCTGTTCTTTAAGAAGATTCCCTCCTCGATTGTTTAATCTGGAGGGATCATTGGCCTTTTTCTGAGGAGGAAGATTGTGCATACAAAGAGTTGTTACTAAACTCAAAATTGTACAGTGTCACCTTCATTATCTGGGGGAAAAAAGACTATCCTTATTTAATGTTACCAAATTCAGATTCATATTGCATATTCAGTAAGAGAAAAACAAAACGTAAATATAAAGACACTGTATAGTCAACACAATGTAGGAGACATACAGAGTACTCACATCAAGCTCCACAAACAATTCCCAATTTTCTTTCCACCGTGTGACTCCCTCAAACAGCGCTCTGTGGTCCTCATAGTACTTCTTCAGAATCACCACCTCCTGTTCATGCAGGCTGAGAAGCTCCTCTGTGAATTGATCTGGAGAAAGCATGGTCGTTAAAAAGACCCCCTTTATCCAGTGCGAGGCAAGGTAAACACATGCATCAAATGCAGAGACAGTGTAGTGCTTAAGTAATCTAGATCAAGCCAAGAATCTAAAGTCTAAACAGTACAATACAAAAAAAAAAAAAAAATCATCCATCCAAATTACATTTGAACTTTTTCATAAGACTGCGTGTCAAGGCTAGCTCAAGCACTAAGGGTTAAGATGGTGTCTGAAAAGGCAAGTCTTCCGATTATGGCAGGAAATTGGTAGTGAGTCTGCAGTTCTATACAATGGAGTTTGTCAAACCCTTTATTCTACTAAAGCAAACGCATGTGTACAATACAAAGGTGCAGATTCAAGGATCGCAAAACTGGTAATAATGCTGAACTAACAAGTGACTCATCGGATTATCAATTAGGGATGCTACGTGGCAAATATGACACATTTATTTAAATGTTTTAATATAAATGAGACAAACTGTCATTTTATACTTGTTCTGTGTTGTGCACAAATTGTGAAATAGCCATTATACAAGCTCATGTGTTGTGAACTTGTGGATCAGCCATTTACAACATAAATAAAAAATGTTTTCACCTATAATGACATGCCCACATCAATAGGGACAGATCATGTATGCATTAACTGTTGCACCCTTATTAATAATCACATATTTCCATAGCAGATTAGGTGTCGGGTCAGCCACTCACCATCGTAGTAGGCAGTAAAGGCTTGTCGCTGCACCTGGCTGTAGAAACACTGGTCCCACAACAGGACAAGCTCAGCTCTGATGACCTCGGTGAAGGATTTCATGCTCTTCAACTTGAGCACCTCCACACGCTGGAGCTCATGTTCGAGCTGGTCGGACAGAACACACACACGACAGGCAATGACATTGATCTTGATCAGTAAATGTTGACAATGACAAAGTATAACAAACAGAAATGTCTTACTGCCACTCGATTCCTCTTCTTGGAATTGACCATGTGGTCAGACATGGCCTGCCTCTCCTCCTGAGGAATGTGCAGTCTCACCCACAGATCTTGGATCTTGGAACGAATGGTGGAACAATACTGCTCATTCTGCAGCCTTGCTTCTTCCATCTGGTGGAACAATAAAAATTATGGGCAAGTCTTTCTATGACACCCCCTCCCCCAGCTTCCAGTCAACTGGTGTTTAAGTGTAACTGAAGCCTTTACCTGACCGAGATGTTGCTTGAGGCTGTCAAGGTTGTTGATCG
Organism: Nannobrachium achirus; assembly: GCF_963921795.1. NCBI lineage: Eukaryota > Metazoa > Chordata > Actinopteri > Myctophiformes > Myctophidae > Nannobrachium > Nannobrachium achirus. Next base: position 40,731,836 of record NC_137823.1, read on the forward strand.
ACAGGCAGAAATACTCCTCATCCTCACACAACACCTGCTTTTCAAAACTTGTTTCAGGAACCAACTCTAGTTCATCCATACACAAAATGACCCGCTTCTTTATGTTGATGAACTCCTCGAGCCTACCCTCCTGAGAAAGCAGACAGTAAGCAGGAATGCCATTTAGTTTCTGTGATTCAAATGTATAGGTTGAGTACTCTTGAGTAAGGAGGGGCATTTTTACAACATGAACCTAGTCAGTCCAAAAGAAAAAAGGTTCTGATTGGCAGCTAGTTCAAAGTAATACACAACTAGGCCCATTTTAGTTCCAATGTGATGTGAAAACATGAATAGCTGATACAAGCACTCTCAAACTCCTATCCATGCTAAGACCCAGGGTTTCCTGCAGCACTTTACAGGCCAGGCGCCCCGCCCGGCCTGAAAACCCCCCCGCCCCCCCAAGGGTATTAAAAAAAAAAAAAAATGATAATTTTTTTTTTTTTTTTTTTCAAAAAAAAATTTTTTTCTCAAAAAAACTTTTTGGACCTCCAACAATGTACTAGGCATGATCGCGATCGCGAAATTGCATGTTTAACCCCCATACCAACCCTATCTTTCAAACATGGCAGCCATGTTTGTTTACATTTGAAGAAAACATAAGGGCTGGTATCTCCTGAATGCAGGAAATACTCAAGTAAAGTGCAAATACCTGAAAGTCTCCTTTGTACAGTATAAGTACAGTACTTAAGTAAATCTACTTAGTTACTTTACACCAATGTTTCTTTTTTTTTACTGTGCTGTAGACTTCTATTTATATGGCACGAGTGCTGGTTGATTAACCTGGGGGAAAAAAACAAGTTACACTGTCCTGTGAAAAACTTAGTTATTCAATGTTGAATAAATGTGAATGATAGCATGTAGTTGTGTTTTCCGTCATCATGGGCACATTCATGTGTTTTTTATAGGGCAAAAATAAGAATTAATATAAAAAATTAAGTGAATTAATTACTCGAATTAATTAATTAATTATCAAAAAATTTCGGCGCACGCGCTTCGCGCGTGCGCCATGAGATCCCCCCCCTGGTCAAGACTTTTTCCTGCAGGAAACCCTGAAGACCTAAAGCTTGACAACTAATGTGGAGTAAAAACACAAGATAATTTAAAACAACAATTTAAGAGGATAACAATAGTCAAACCTAAATACTTGACTCATTAACATTTGGGCAGCACTACTGAAGAATACGAGCACACACACCGCACTCATTCTTGTAAACAGATTTTATCTGCAGGCAGCAATTTTCAGTTTTACAAGCTCTTGTCAGCTACTTGACAGACAAGTCAAACCTACTAGTCATTGGTCAGTGACAGAGAAAGGGGTGGCCAGTGAGACGAACACACACCCACTCACACAACACTCAATTCCAAAAGTAATTTGTTCACCATGCTCCCGTGCTTCAAAAAAGTAGCCATACAATGTCAGAAACCGAGCAGCAACTACAGACAGTGCAACACAGATAGATACAAAATTATTAAACTTATTAAACCTTCTCTTTGGCCAGGTTGTCCAGGTAGGCGCGGTAGTGCTGTAGCTGCTCCAGGGATGGTACATCGTCATGGCTGATGGCGTAGGGGGAACAGCACATCAAGTCACACAGCTTACGGTCTTTCAACACAAGACCGCCGAGCTCTTCCATTCTGTGACTCTTCTGTCTCCGCAAATCCTCCACACATGTGCGAGTTGCCTTCTCCAGGTCTAGCAGGGTGTCTCCCCTTTCTGCCTAGGGACACATGATGACAAAGGACTTTAATGGACCTCCTAAAACACATGAAGTACAATACATGAGTCTATATTGGGAATGTACCTCAAAAGGTGGCAGATTAAGTGCTTTGCCCAGCACGTCGATTTCCTGATGAAACTGTCTGATGGATTTCACAAGTCTTGTCTTCATATTCTCTTCCTCCACAATCATTCTGTCCAGCAATTCCTTTATACAAGTAAACAGAATGTTTATCAGCTATCCGGTTACCAAATAACGACTTTTGCAAGATAATGTGAAACTCACTTTAATGTGTTTAGACACAATGTGTGTTCTCTGTACACGCTGTTCTTCTAGAATGCCTACATCCTCCCAAATGTCCTTCAGTCTATGCAAGGCCTTGCTGAGGTAGATCACTGCCTCCTCTGCATGGACCTCACTGGAATCAAAGGAACAATGAGGTCAAGTTAGAGAAGGTTCAAGTGTAACAGTGTGATAGTCTAACCGCGGTTCTCAACCTTTTCAGGCCGCGACCCCCCAAATATTCTCACCCTGACGAGCACTAAGAGCTGAGGAATTACATTTTGTATAACACTGTTCTATGTGAAAATGGCAGATCTATCTACATGCTCACTCGCTTAATCTATTTTCACAATTTCTGCCTCTAATATTTGTCAATTTGGCCAATGTTTAATTTGTCATTTTAGAGGCATTTAAAGTCCTTAAGGGGAAAACCACCCATTTTCAATATTGAACTAGGTCATTAATATAATACCCCATTGGAATTCTGTGGAAATACAAAAATAATTATTTCCACACAACTCCTCTAATGTATATTAACCCATTTAGTGCTCCAGACATGAACGGGTTAAATGTCCAGCGTGCCTTTCGCCTGCTCCGTCCGCGGCCATTCTCTTATTTTGAAGGCCAGAAATCGATTGCGCAAACATTTCCTGTTTGACGTCATGACGTCATTCACCGGAAGTGGTCATCTCCCCATGCGGTTGGATTAATGGCAGATCGTTCCCTTTGTTATTATGTTATTGTAGCGAGTATCTAATGCCATCCTTGGCTTCAAAAGTGTTTTTTCGAGAAAATGGACATTAAAGATGTGATAGACCGTCGGCTACCATGTTAAGGGATTACCATTTTGTGGACGCGAATCCGCGATGATGAATCGGCGAGGCCGATCGTGCCAGCACTTTCCAACGGACCGTAGGGTAAGCTTGCCAGCTTTACTGTATACAGTATATTACGCGAGTATACTCTGGATCGGCACTCCGAGTACTCGAGTATTTTTCACGAGTATTCTCGGGATCGGCTACAAATGGGTTAATGACATAGTTCAATATTGAAAAGGGGTAGTTTAAAACTTTAAATTGTCACTTTAGAAATGTGCATAGCCGGGGCGCCCGCTGGCCTGGTGGTCAAGGCGCATACCACATACTAGGCTATGGTGCCTGCTGGCATCGCCGGTTCGATTCCCGATCCGGACGACCTTTGCCGCGTGTCATTCCCCATCTCTCTCCTCATTTCCTGTCAGTCTACTGTCCTATCGAATAAAGGCATAAAAAGCCCAAAAACAAATCTTAAAAAAAATGGTGTTGGTTTGTTTATTGTTGAGGGAGAAAACAATATTGCACATTAGTTAATCATCTGGGGGGGCCCTCAAAATACCGACCCACAGGTTGAGATCCACTGGTCTAACAGATCTAGCCTGGAATCATCAGTCAAATACGGCGCAAAAAAGTAAAACCATATAGTCTGGCTAATAGGCCTGGGGCCAATTCTGATATCTTCACAAATTGGTACCACCCAAGGTGACCATAAATCTTTTACATTTTTGACTTCCTACAAGTCTCTAGTTTACATTTTGGTATGATAACCCTCAGCTTAATTGATGTTATCAGCCGCTAGAGTCGGTCTCCCATCGACTTTCTATACAGGAGGAAAATACCCAGAAAACATTTTTTTTTCTGGGTATATTAAATACCCAGAAAAATGTATAGGACACAGGCATATAAAGGCTATAACAGATCTGGAGTGGACAGAAAGAGCTTGCTTAAAAGCAGAGAACAAATTTAGTATCTCAAACAGTTTTGGAAGAATAGGAGAGACATTCCCATTAGTAAAAGTGTATATGCTCATTTGGACCCTTTTAGATAAAACAGAATTGAAGCATACTTTACAATTAACATATGCCTATTTTAAATATTTATTACATTTAATTTGTTTATCATAACTCCTCCTGTATTACATTTTTTACAAATATATTTCCATAATATAAGTTGCCAGAGGAAAATTAAGAGTTGAGAATGTAGGGCAGGCCTATTACAATCAACAAAACTCATCTAGCAGCTGAGCCATAAGTCACATCACTGTGCTGGTAAACTCACATCAACTACTTGGCAAAACTGGTAGGCCTACAAGCCAAAACAGTCACAACATTTATGCCAGTTTACAAGTTAGAAGTGCAGAGTGTGTGTAGGCCATGTAGGCCAATGTGTGTGTAAAATAATTTCACCCTCTCTAAGTATTACAAATTTGAACCTGTTCCAGCTTAAAGTTAATTTCTAAATGTCAATATCACTTCACTGTGTTAACCGAAATCCTGCATGACTCGAGTCTCCCCTGATAACATTGCACTCCCGAAGTGAATTGAGTTGGCCTAGGCCTAGTTTTTAAATTAACAAAAAGTTAAGTGTAAATTAAAAACAGGTGCGTATATGCTCACACTGGCTGATGTTTCATTTGTTGCTCTCGACTTGCCATGTCTCTAGCCAGGATTAGGACGCAACCTAAATGTTAACTTTTTAAGTTAACTTGACAATAACATGCAGATTGAAGAACACCAATCTCACTTTTACATAATAGAAATACCTACTACCTCCTCCTTGTGCTCATGGTCACAGTCACAAACGAAGCTGATTGCGTGCAGTGAAGTAAGTGAGTGCTGCGCGACGTGCAGTTTGGAAAGATTGACTCACTACTGGATCGAGAAAATGAGGCAGCTGGCTGTCATCAGCGCTTATCGGCGCACCAGGGTGCTTCTTGATGACGCGCCAGCACGCAGTCTTCTTGTCCCAGCCAATGAATGATAGAGCAGTGATTGATTGATTGATTGATTGAAGACTTTATTAGAAGCTTGCATAGGAAGAGGCACAGTTTCATGACAGTACAGTTCACTGGTACAAGGACAAGGTCAACTAAAATGAGATGAGATCCTAGTAACACACACACACACACACACACACACACACACACACACACACACACACACACACACACACACACACACACACACACACACACACACACATGCCCGCCAATGGCTATGAAAAGTTGATCGACTTGTCTGCGATATCAGGCAGGCACACCAAGTGATAGCAACACCTCCTGTTTCTATAGCAACACCCTGAGTTTAGAACATTCACCTCGTTCGCCTTGCAGTGAAAATCTTGCTGTGCACATCGCCACATCCCAAAAGAGAGCACAGCCAGTGGTGGAAAGTAACTACAAGTACATGTAGGCCTACGCCTACTCAAGTACCTTTTCCATCACTGGTTCCTTATCAAGAAATGACTTCAAGATACAGGCAGAGAACAGAAATAATTGTGACCGTAGGTCGCATTTACTATGAAAACCTCCAGATCCTGTGCCTGTGTCGGAGTGTGTGTGACACCTCAGCGTGCGTCACAGTGCGTGACACCTCATCCCAGCTCAGCAGAAGGATACCAGTAAGACTGCTGACATCAGTATGACATCACACCGTACACAAATGACCCTTATATAAGACCGGCATTATCTACCGACAGATTAGTAACAAGATGTCAAAATCATTGAAGGTTTACCCTACTAACCAACTGTTTACCATAGCAACCATGTTTTTTACCTTAGCAACCAACTGTTTACCCTAGCAACCAACTGTTTACCACAGCAACCATGTTTTCTTACCCTAGCAACCAAATGTTTACCCTAGCAACCAACTGTTTACCATAGCAACCATGTTTTTTACAGGGCCTGGGATTGATGACATCAGAAATCTCCATATATGGGCATGAAAGGGATTTTGTTTCTGGAAATATGTCTGTGGGGTGCCACATTTGGAATAAAACACTTACACATCACACATCTGGATATCCATACAGCCCATCTAGTTTGCCTGTGTCCATTTATGCCCATATATCTGATGACATTGGGACAATGATCTCCATATATGGGCATAAAACTTATGTTAATTAGTAAAGCCTGGGGATCTCCATATATGGGCATGAGGGGTACCCTAAAAGGGCATCATCTGGGAATAGCAAATATAGTTATCCTAGAAAGTGAAAATCTTACATCAAAGGCCATAACTACCTACCTACCACCATACTGCATTCCTCATTAAACTACCTACCAGTAAGATGCCTAAGGGAGAAAAGCAAAGGGCGAGGTTGCACCATTTCTTGGTCTTCTGGCCAGTGATGTATATCGGACCATTTAACCATATATGGAGACATCTGGTACCCATAGATATTCACAGATATGGGCTTAATATTGATGACATAAGGGATCTCCATATATGGGCGTAAAAGGGATTTGGTTCCCCTGGCATCACAGGGATCTCCATATATGGGCATAAAATGGATTTGGTTACCCTGGCAACACGGGGATCTCCATATCTCCATATATGGGCATAAAAGGGATTTGGTTCCCCTGGCATCACAGGGATCTCCATATATGGGCATAAAAGGGATTTGGTTCCCTTGACATTACAGTGATGTCAGTGGCTGGTTCTACAGAGGGGATCTCCATTTATGGGCATAAAAGGGAATGTATGTGATGTCAGATATCATAGACGTCATAGGACTTTCACATAACGAATAACTGAGTAAGCATGTAAACCCGTAAAATCTATATTTGGGCATGGCTGATTTATGACCTCATCATGATGACACGAGCAAACACAGCTGAATTGTATAAATGATCAGTGCAGAAACCAACAGAAGTATTTGACCAAGACTCTTGATCTTCAAGAACCCTGAGAACCTGTATTGTTTGATATTTTACCATTTTTGGTGTTTGAAATGTTGAACTGGACTTTACATCGTGAAAGTGGATTCAATATATTGAGACGAGGCAGGTCATCACTGCCAGCATGACTCACACTATCCTTCCTAGACGATTTTGACATATTGTTACTAATCTGTCGGTAGATAATGCCGGTCTTATATAAGGGTCATTTGTGTACGGTGTGATGTCATACTGATGTCAGCAGTGTGATGTCATACTGATGCGGAGATATGAGCAGGGCAAAGGTGTGACGTGTGACGTGTGACCGACCGACCGACGGACGGCCGGTGGAGGTTTTGATACCAGTAAGACTCCCTAATCGGGAGATAAGCGACCGTTGGTCGCTTATCTCCACAAATATCACAACCTCCACCTCTCACGTCATACGGGTAGCCATAGTTACACCTGGAATGTTGAATCTCCATATATGGAGATAACCTACGCATCACACAAAGTCTGACCTCACCAGCCCATACTTGGGCATGGACGACTTATATCTCCATATACGGAGATGGCCATATATGGAGATACGATGACATCACAGAGTCCACAGCTGATGATGTGGCGTGATGTCATACAATACACAAACAAGCCCTATATAAAGGGGCAATTCTCACCAGGGAAGAGAGCATTGCCTGGAATGTTGAATCTCCATATATGGAGATAACCTACGCATCACACAAAGTCTGACCTCACCAGCCCATACTTGGGCATGGACGACTTATATCTCCATATACGGAGATGGCCATATATGGAGATACGATGACATCACAGAGTCCACAGCTGATGATGTGGCGTGATGTCATACAATAAACAAACAAGCCCTATATACTGATGCGATACGATGACATCACAGAGTCCACAGCTGATGATGTGGCGTGATGTCATACAATAAACAAACAAGCCCTATATACTGATGCGGAGATATGAGCAGGGCAAAGGTGTGACGTGTGACGTGTGACCGACCGACGGACGGCCGGTGGAGGTTTTCATAGTAAACTGCTCCCTGACGGTCGCAATTAGCTGACTTGCATGACATCACAATGATGTTACAAATGAGTTCCATCCTTGTCTGACATCGTCTGACATCATACAATCCCTTTTATGCTCATACAGTATATGGAGGTCCCTGGTGTCATCAATATCAAGCCCATATCTGGGAATGCCCATTTGTAGGCCTATGTGGATGTTGTGTCAGTCTCATGTGGTCTATGACGTATGACGTATTTTGGAAAATATGGCCACATTTTGGCCACATGTTGTCCAATTTAAACAACCAACCAGGTCTGTGCATTTGTTTGGTCAAAGTTGATCCCATGCCAAAGCGCCAGTGCTCGCCCAGCAGTCTGCTGTCACCCAGGCGGATGCATGCACAGGCCCTGAGGCCCATGTGGATGTGCCCATGTGCGTGACCCGCTTTTTGCTCTTAGGGCGTCTTACTGGTGGTAATAATAATAAAATAATAATAGCTAGAGCTTTTATTTAAGTTTTTGGCTATCAAACAAAGGTGACTGGTCTGGAGTCCCAGTATTAGGCTCTCTTCTGTTTCTACCCCATACTAAATATCCTAATGAAAAATAGCATAACTACAAACTCACAACGTGTGGCACGTTTCAACCTTGTAGATCTGCTGTTTTTGCCGTTCAAGTGGTTAATTCTGTTTCCAGACCATAGGTCCAGACACACACAACAGTGAAGTGAAGAGGGAAACGAAAGCAAGGGCAGAGAGGGTGTCATGCATCATTAAGCCAGCAGATGTCACCCTATAGTTGGCAGATACCTTGATGAAGGAATTCCTGACATGACATTTGAGACATATACTGTATGTTTTAGCATATATTTTCTTAGTCAAGACTGCTTCTTTGAACGGGTATGTTTTAAGAGAATTAATGCAAATAAACATGCAAGTGCGGTGGAATATCTAGCATTGACTTTGGCATAACCGTATGCTTGCTGGTCGACTTGACAACTTGACAATGAGGTCACAGAGAACCCATATTAACAACTAAAGCCCATTAAACTTATTTGTATGCTGAATAGCAAAAATAGCAGCTGATGCATTGCGAGTCATTGTGAGCATTTAGATCTTCTATTTTTGATTTTTAAAAGAAGAAGAAGAAGAAGAAGAGGAAGAAATAAATACATAATCATTATTATTATTTCTTTTTTTCCCCTTAAAAATAATCTTTGCTGATTATTTTTGTCAGTCTCCGGGCAGGACCATGAGCTGGACCATCATGGTCCTGTCTTGGATTCTTTCATCAATGGTGTGATGTATCATCACTTATCAGTGGTGTAAAGTAACTAAGTGCATTTACTCAAGTACTGTCTTAAGTACAATTTGGAGGTGTATTTTTTTTAGTTTTTCAGTAGGAAAATATTGTACTTTTACACAACTACAATTATTTTTGATTTTTGATTTAGATTATTATTACACACTAACTACTTGGCCATTCGAAAATCTACATTCTGCATAATGTGAGTAGCCTACTCTCTACTTTGGTACTACAAGTACATTTTGATACCAATACTCCTGTACTTTTACTCAAATACATTTTTAATTCTGGACTTGTAAGGGCATGGTCACACCATGCTAATATTCTACCTATGAGGGCGGATTCTGCCATTGCATTTCAATGGGAATGGAGTGTTTTTTTCTTTTTTCTTTGAATATGAGTACTTTCATCACCACTGTGTCTCATACTTCAACAGGGTTTTATTTGTCAATCTCTCATCCAGGTACAAGCAGTGAAATCAATGTGACAAGGTTCTGCGAAACTGTGGGATGTAATAAAATAAGTGTAATAAAATAAGAAAATGAATAAAAGTTGCAGGTATAACCACTTTATCAGATGAAGACATATATAGTTGGCAATACTACAGGTAAACCACTTAAGCAGTCCTCATTTGTAATGCGGTGGAGACAGTAAGACGATATACGGTAGGTACTTCATGGGCACCATCCTGAATGACAGAAAGACTTTTTATGCCAACACTGACTCCATCTGCAAGAGTCAGCCAATCAGAGACAGTCTTTCTTGTTTCAATGTTAATAGATCAAGCTTGAAAATGTTTTATTCGTTTTCAGTAAATGTTGACATCTGCAATGATTTGTTGGCTTGGCAACATCAGCATTGTTAACAAAAACAGACTGATTATTAAACTTAGCCAAAAGCAGTGGTCTAACTTCTAAGTGGTTAACACTTTTATCATTGCAACTTTAGTATGATGACATCTACTGTATATGTTATATGCATTTATGTTTTCATGTATTCATTACTTCACTTGTTTAATTTGTATTTTGTGTAGGCTTACTGGTTGTGTTGACTAGCTGTTGTGAACCAAATTGCCCCATGGGGACATTAAAGTCTATCAAATCCACTCCAATCTAATTCAGTGACATTGTCTCTGTTACAATTTACAATTTACAATTTATCTGCTAAGAAGAACTTTTCACCCCATGGAATAGAAAAAGCATTATTATATATATATATATCTACCAACAGAGGGTGCTGGAACTTAGATTAAATCTCAAAGGCTGCCAACCTTGAGGGCAGGGAGCTGTCCATGGTGCTGAACTGTAACAGTAGATCACTTGCATGGCTTGGCTTACACTGGACCGGAGGAAATTAATTGTGAGTACAATAAGCACACACACACACACACACACACACACACACACACACACACACACACACACACACACACACACACACACACACACACACACACACACACACACACGTTATACACCATGTGTATATGCCAATGTGTGTCACTGGAATGCAGAATAAAGTATAGATGAAAAAAAAGACATTGAAGTGGGAGTTTTAGTCTTTTAGTTTAGTCATAAATCCCTTCAATTCGGTGTTAACAAACTGTATGAAAACATATATACTGCAACATACAGTATGTAGCAGCCTCACTAACCATTTACTATGACAAATAATGGGCATTAAGCATTTAGTCATAAAACTGTTAAAATAGCACACTAAATATTTAATATAAGTTGCATACTGTAAGTCCACTGGACTACCTAAATGTTTAATTAAGAAAACCTCTTGACCAGCTTGACCAGTGTAAAAAACCCAAAAATGCACTAAAAAATTAACTCAGGATTTTTACATTTCAGTCAGAGAGAGATCGGTTTGTGACCGGAGACTCATGGGTCAAATCCCAGCTATGACAGTCTGAATCGGGGGAAAGCGAAAGTTTGTACTAAAGTACATAGAATGATCAGCATTTTACCAATGAGGAAGCTATCATAGCAATTTAACAGCACCTAGGGAGCCATTATCAGTTCAATTTCTCGCTCACAGACATGAAGCCAAGAGGAGCCAGGGAATGAACCGGGAACCTTGTGATTCCCAATGCTGTTGTTGTTGTTGCATGTGGGTTGTTTTTGGTGGAGACGATCTCTGGGGTGTCTGTGTTGTACAGAGACAGAGTAGGTCGTTCAAACTCGAGTTTACAGCTGGTAGACTATTAATAGGATTGTTTGCTTCTAACCATGAAATTAAGAGAGTGGCTGCCTGAACATACAATTATCCATAAAGCTTATAGAATGTGAACTATTTTATAGACACATTCACTCTTGTTTCTGTAAATTCGTTTGACCTTACCGAAAACTGACTGTTTTCATGGCCTCTGTGAGTTCTGTTGGGTTTCCTTTGAGTAAAACACTTGGCCCAGTTTCAGTTTACCTGGATACTATATGAGAGCCTGCAACTGAATGATATTGAAGCAAGGTGTTGCTGAAAAACAGTACGCACGCTCAGCAAATCTTCCCCGGGTGAATAAAGATTTGTGCTCAGCTCAGCGATTCCTATAATCGTACCAAATGGAAGACTGGCTTTATCCTGACAAAAAGCTTTATCAGGTTAAGATGCAGTGATTCTGCATTAATGATGAACTATAGGCCTATTTTCAATCCTGACATAGTTTGGGGCTTTTCCAAATCTTTCAGATCCAGTGAAATTCCAATTGCATGGGGACCTGAAAGCACATAATGTTGTTAACAAAGGATACAATTAGGTTGTGTCTCAACCTGCTGAAGTTGTATTGTTGTATCTCCCCAATTCAATTAAATCTTTATTAGCAGACGCAGATCCATATAACAAAAAATTGGTTTGTGTGAAAATCAATGCACACAATATTCCAGCACAGACTGAGTAGTCTGCTAAAACAAAAGGTAAGTGCAGTCTACCGTACATGCAGTATTTCTGCATGTTCAGATGATGTAATGGTGTCTGTCTGTGTACTGTACTGTATTCTGGTCCACAACTCTCATACCATGTACAGAAAAATAGCATATCAACAAGCTCACATGGCAAAAATCTTGTACAGTATATCTTGATGCAAAGTATATGAATCAGCCTTATGGCTCGCTCTTGCATGATATTCCTCAATGTGCTTAACCCACACTTTCCATTCAAAATAAATGCAAAGCCCAAACATAAATAAATAAATGGTATGGTCAAGCTTAAGAATGGTCCTCACACTGTTTATTTTGCCCGGCCAATCTGCCATTAAGAACAAAAGAAAGCATGCCTCATCTGTGGTGGGTGGCACACGTGGCTGTGTGGTGCTGAGGCTGAATGGTAGTCCCAGGAGGCTACTGTCTGGTTCTGACTACAATGTCGTATTGCACTGGTGTGCCTGTCCTTGTACCTTAACCTTAGTGTCAGTGTGCACCGTCCTGTTGTTCTGTCACTGCACCACATCCATGGCAATTCCCTTTGTGTGCTTCCCCCTTTGTGGGGAAATAAGGTGTGTCTTTAATGTGACGAACCTCTCGTCCACACACAACCCCACTGGCAGTGTGACACGCTCAACAGCAGCGCACCACACATAATGAAAGGAACGCCACGTGCGCCAATCCAAAGCGCCGTTGGGTTTGGGAGAGAGGAGCAGGTGGTTGTTCACGCAGGCTGATGACTCGCACTGCAGACAAGCAGCTCCGTCGTATACTTGCATCGCTCGCATGCCCCTCAATTTACCTTCAAAGATGTAAGCGTCAAGTTCAACAATGCCGCTGGGGAGAACAGTAGGCAATTGACTCTAATAGACTCCCACTGTGTGTTTACTACAATGCAAAGGCAGACCCGAGGCACCCAACGGACAGTGGTGCAGCGGAGAGGTTAGATCGGCCGTGCGCTGCTGGATGGGTGGTGGAGAGGAGCGGACATTTACGCATCGATTTACCCCGACGGGCACCTTCTACCCCGAAGTGCACCTTTACTCCACCGCTAAATGAAGACGATAAGACGCATATGATGTGTTTTTATTCCCTGCCGTTCAACGTCCTCTCTCGGTTAAAGCCAACAGATTCGACCGAAAGGGCGTTGATGAGAGGTTCTTCATAAAGAGGCTTTTGCTTTTCCTCCCCAACAGTCACGACGACCCAGGAGACGTTTTCAAGATGAAATTCCCAATCGAGAATCCAAGAAAACCCGGGACCACGAACCCACCAGGTTTGTGTTGTTAGGCTATTTTCGTTAACAGCGGCTATATATGGATCCTGGCAAGTAACGCCCAGTAGCCTACAGTCTATTATTATTGACCCAATCAATATTATAGCATACATGCCTATTTCACCATTTTGAAGGAATAGTTTGCACCAAAATGACTTTTTTCCCCTGACCCCATGGAGACTCGAGTCCAATAGGCCTATATTTTTTCTTTTCCCCCCGCATTCCTAAGACAATTATAGTTCTACATATTACTCCCATTGATTCCGGATGGAGACACAAATGCATTTGCATTCCGGAATCAATGGGGGTAAATGTATTACAATAAAATGATTTACTTAGGTAGGCCTATGCGACAAAAACAAAAATATGATTGGACTCAATATCCATGGGGAGAGTAATCAATAGTTAACAAGTCATTTTGGGGTGAACTATTCCTTTAAGTGCAAGGAATTGGTTAAAGTTCATCAAACTTGTGCATTAATTAATTCAGACCAGGTGTAAACATATGGTATGTCAGCAGGAGTTGCATGGATGCTTTTCAAATTTGAGAAATGGTGCAAGCTGGTGTCAGTGTTCAAACTGTTCTCTCTCCAGTTTCATTAGTCTGTTCTACTGTGCAAAATCTTCTTAACAGTCATCTATTTAATTCTGTGGATGCTATAGAATGCAAAAAAAGAGAGAGAGAGAGAAAAAAGAATGCCTATTGTTGTTTCAGAATAGACAACCACAGAATGGGTAACAACTAACAAATAATTCTCTCTGCATAATAGCAAAGAGGTGGTCAAACCTTCGTGATAGTTATTCATATGATAGTTCAGTTAAAATCATAATATCTTCATTCTATATGAATATCTGATTCAGCTTAGTCCCTACATGACTTCTACCGCAGCTGTCTCACTTTGGTGCCCCCCACCTCTCACTGTTCACAACACCAGGTGATCGTCACATATAGCAGCATTGATTCATGCCAAGATGGCCAAACAATGGTTCACACAAAACAACAACAACAACACTCTAATTGTTTATTGACCACACAATGATGTCTTTAATCAATATGGGGAAAATGACAGTCAATATGGAGATAATAGAAGCAGAAGGTATAGCCTGATTGTGTGATGCAGCAGTGATGTATAGGCTGTACATTACCTCATCCACTGGTGGGGTAGACCCCCCCCCCCCCCCCCCCCCCCAATCAGGCATGTGTGTCACGTCCTACCGCTTCACACCACATCATCACGTTTTTACTCAGCCGTTTCAGCCATGTGCAGGTGATTTATGCCCTTCTTTTTCATGACCTTCCAAGGAGGAATGCGGAGCTCAGTTTTTTACGTTTGCCACGTCAAGTGTTACCTGCACAATGCACACCACGCCATTGATTTGGAGGTGCTGGCACGCCGTGTGTGCGCGCATCACAATGAATTGCACCTGTCAGAGCCAGTGTAAGGAATTACAATCTTCCCCACGCTGCTGCCGCCCGTGTTACATAAATCAAATAGAGCTAATTCCCATTGGCTCCCACATGTCTGGCCCTTTCTGTGAGATACGTGACACATGTGGTCACGATTCTCGCACACATCATTGCGCAGGCTAATGGTATTTACTGCGTCTGAGATGAAGGAATTGGATGTTGCTGCATGGTGTTATAAACAACAAATGGTTTGGACGTTGGGGAAATAAGGCAAATGAGCATTCATGAAGTGAATCAACAAACCTTGTTTCCAGACATCAGGCTTGTTGTGTGTGTGTGTGTGTGTGTGTGTGTGTGTGTGTGTGTGTGTGTGTGTGTGTGTGTGTGTGTGTTTGTGTGTGTGTGTGTGTGTGTGTGTGTGTGTGTGTGTGTGTGTGTGTGTGTGTGTGTGTGTGTGTGTGTGTGTGTGTGTCCACCCCTCTTCTTGTCCAGTTACCTTACAGGAGAGTCATACATTATTATGAACACTATATTTATCCCTGCATGCACTTACCAATAAGTAAAGATTATTCCACAGTCGTATTTTGGTTGTGCTATGGATAGAAGCGTATAAGTGCTTAAATGTAATGTAATGTAAGATGCTTTATATTTACAACAATCTTTCCATTGGCGTGCTTTAGCGCTTTATAAGGTCACGTCCTCTGTGGGCTGGTGTTTTCATCGACGTTGGAACTTGTCCAGTGTTTCTGATTGGAGTGGCTGATGGAATGGTCTGCTGGAGGATATTCCATCTCTCAGATAGCGGTGCTTAATGGCTTTTGGTAAAACGCACAAAGACATTAGAGGTTCAGCCTTTTTCCGGCAGCCCCTGCTGCTCCTGCACTGCGCTGCAGAATCCATCATCACTTTTCTTCCTCAAACACACACAGCCTCTCCTCCTCTTCATCAAATATGCTGAGAGAGAGACTCACAAGTAACCTGGACAGATTTTTGACATGATTTCATCCTCCTGTGATGTCGAGGATATCTTAATTTCTTTCTTTCTTTCTTTCTTTCTTTCTTTCTTTCTTTCTTTCTTTCTTTCTTTGAACAAATTCCACTGACATGGATTCCTCAGCATATGAACTAGCGTTCATATGATGCTGTTCACCTGTTGCCGCTTGTTTGGTATAGCAGTAAGATTTCATTGCTTTGCATAGTCACCATTTATTTGCAGTGATAAAACACGGCAGTGAAGTGATAAAAGCCCAGCATCAAAATGATGCATACAGTATAAAGGGCCCTCCAAGTTAAGTACTATAACTATAGCTATAAGATTCAGCACTTTCACTGTCCTAGTTGTTCTATGGACTCTGCCATCCACGTGAGTTATGCACTGTAACTATAACTATAACTGGAAAGATATTGCTTCAATAACTCAACATGTTTAACAATATATAGTAGTTGTAGAGTTGTAGTTATAGTCCTCGTTCTTGGTGTGTACGGCCCTTTAGAATTAGAAACAAAACACTGACATGTAGAGGTGTGATAGAAAAACTGCAGCACATCAATAGCAGTTCACTTCTCCTCCTTCGCTGTGTTCCCCTGTGTTCTCTAGCCCTCCATCTTTTTTCATTCTTTCTCTTTGTCTCCCTATTACTTTCTCTCTCGCTCTCTCTTTCATTCTACCCCCTTCAAAATCAATTGCTTCCAGTCAATGTTCCCCTTCTAAATCAATATCAGGTGACAAGTTAAACTCTATTTCATTCTTCTCACTCCGCCTGCTCGGCAGAAGAAACATTGGCACCGTAAGTGTTTGCAAATCACAGGTTATATAGAATGTGGATGTTTATTTAATGCGAAAAGACGTTGCATTCCAGCAGAAGCAGACTTCAAACTGATCGGTGTGGGCTCTCGCTCGACTGGTACCTTGTTCAGGTGCACATCTGGGTGCAAGCCCGTTGCTGGCCTTGCCTGCCTTGAAATATCGAGATACAATGACATATTGGTTTCTCTGGAGATTGGGTTGCTGTCCCTTTTTTCTTCACAAGAAGAAAGGGACACTTCCCTAAGCTTCATGCCCCATGTCACAAGTCCTGTGATGCAAAACGTTGCATCATGAAGGGGTTTTGGGGGGGGGGGTTGAACTTTGAAAAGACTATGAGTGCAAACTTGTGTTTGCAACAGCATGTCAGCAGGTGACATGGGTAGAGGGCTTCTAAAAGGCATGCATCTCTGTCACCTTGTAGAAGATCGATAGCACAGACTGTATGTTGGAGACATGACACGCTCAATGCTTGGGGACTCTTTGCCCTCAAACCAAAACTCTATTTCAGATCAATCAGACGTCTAACTGAAGTGATGAAACCCCTGCCTGCCCATTTCACTGCAATAGATGCATGTAATCATTCCTTCTTTTTTGTTTCCTCCTGTTTGTGTCTCTCTGATTCTTGCTTTACGCCTGATTTCTATGAGGTTGCGCATCTTGTCGCACACTGAAATGAAAATAGCTATTTTTGTGGTGCATCACGACAGTGGCGGGCATAAATCCGACCATACTCTCTCACTGATACACTCTGTCTCTTTCTTCTGAACAAATCATAAATGTGTGTACGGTATGTACACATTCACGTATGCACGTATGCACGCGCACACACACACACACACACACACACACACACCCCCGCACGCACGTACGCACGCCGCACACACACACACACACACACACACACACACACACACACACACACACACACACACACACACACACACACACACACACACACACACACACACACACACACACACTGCACATAAAGACTCTTTGTCCAATGTCTATCTATGCCTATGGATACACATGTTCATTGTACATAAACACGTATGCCTTGCATTTTCACAAAAAGTTAAATAATCAGCCATCCATGGAAAAGGCTAGCTCTCTGACTTCTTAGATTCATGTGCGTGGAACATTCCAAGGGTAATCATTACTATTGGTGCTGCCAGAAGCGATCCCTGTTTTATTGTGTAGTTAATGTTTTATAGTATTTCCAGTTTTATTTGGTTGTAACGTTCCATTTTGTAGTACTCAACCGTGTTGTCGCTTCAGTTCAGAAGTGCAATCTCACACAGCCACGCAGAGCTTTTCAGTTTGTAGCTCACCGCTGATATTAAACTCCTCCTCTCCGTTTGTGTGACTGGTGTGATTTTGCTTGATCTTATGTTATTATCATCACCTTGAAACCTACCGTCGTATATCAAAATGGATACAGCACCATCCTGTATAAAAGATATGTGGCAAACACCCCAGTGATTGCATTGCACTTAACCTGTTGCCCATCAACATCGTTAATGAACGCTACAATCCCTATATTCTGGGCATGTCACAAAAGTAAAATGCAGCCAAATATTTGAAAATAGCTACAACCTCAAGCTTGTTGTGTTGTGAGCTTGTAGAGCGGCTATTGTTGGTGAAGATTTGTTGTATGTAGAGGGAAAAAAGGAGGGTACCAAGTATAAATCAATAAAGTACTATATTGTCACTGTCGGGCAGAAACCTTGTACCTCCAAGTTTCAAATTTGTATGTTTTTTCGTAAATTAAAGCCCTACTTCGTCATACAAAAGTGTCGCACATAGTGAAAATAGCTGATCTACAAGCACGCAACGTCTCGCATCTGTGTGCTTGTAGATCGGCTATTTTCACTATTTTAAATCGTTCTTAAAATAATAACAAAAAAAGGTTTTGGACATACATGGTTTCTACCCGACAACAACGGTATACAGTATAGGGATAAGTGTTTAATTAGTCTTGTGTAGCCAGACGATTGGATATCTCTGCCTA
This sequence comes from Nannobrachium achirus, assembly GCF_963921795.1. Taxonomy (NCBI): domain Eukaryota; kingdom Metazoa; phylum Chordata; class Actinopteri; order Myctophiformes; family Myctophidae; genus Nannobrachium; species Nannobrachium achirus. Next base: position 40,750,326 of record NC_137823.1, read on the forward strand.
ATTGGATACATCTAAATTCATGTATGAGCTTGGACAGCTGGTGGGAGCGACTGATGACAAAGCCCTTGTTTTTCTTTAGGACACGCCTTCACCGTTCAGGTTTGGAAGGACCGCCCTCCGTCCTTCGCATTGGTTCTGCAGAGCTGTTTTTTGTGTGATCGTTACCACCCACCTCAGGCTAGCCCTCTCACAGAATGAGAGCACCACCAGACTGATCAGTAGGCAGAGATCTCTGAAAGTCTGACTCCATGAGACTAGTGGTTAATCAGCAAGGTAAACTGTAAATGTGTGCACACGCCGCATAGTTTATTTTAACATTCTTTGCACCATGGTTGAAAACTAGAGGCAACGTGTTAAAAAGCAGCGAGGAAAGGATATGAATAAATAAAAAAAACCTAAGGCAACAATTGGCACAGATGCGGTGTCTTGACTTCTCTACTCTCTCCTTCTGTTATTCTATCTCCTATGTATTTCGCCCCTACGCAAAATGCACCTGAAATCAATAGGAACGAACAAGTCGAGGAAATAAAAATTGTATTGTCCTTGTTGTAAAAAAACTTTTTGACTCCCCCACCCCTCCCTCCTTCACTCCTTTTGCTTTGCAGTGGCCGTCGGCATCCAGCCCAACTTGGTGCCCCCGAAGAAGATCAAGGCGGGCATGCTGCAGACCAGCCTGGTGCAGGCCAGCGTGGCCACCATGCAGAACCCCATGGGGTGCAGCATGCCGCGCATCTCCGTGCCGCCGCGGCCCGGTAGCAGCATGGCGGCGGGCATCGACACGGTGGGGGCGGCCGAGGGCACAGCGGTGGCCTTCACGGTGATGAAGTGGAAGACGGTGGTGGCGGTGTTCGTGGTGGTGGTGGCCTACCTGGTGGCGGGGGGCCTGGTGTTCCAGGCGCTGGAGCAGCCCTTCGAGAGCAACCAGAAGATCACCATCACGGCCGAGAAGGCCGCCTTCCTGCAGAAGCACCCCTGCGTGACGCCCGCCGAGCTGGAGGCACTCATCAAGGTAAGACGCAGTGGTGGAAAGGGTATCCAAATGTTTTACTTAAAGGGGGCCTGTCACCTAAAGGGTTACTGTCACTTTAAGAATCATCTTAAAAAAACAAGTTCATATTTTTTATGATGTCATTGTGGGGATGCACAATTATAAGCCAATCAAATTAATTGTTTGTATAGCCTGACCGTATGACTACTTACTGTACTGGTCAGTTGTTGTTGGGGGGCGAGGGGCAGATTACACTGTGACATGAGCTTCAGACTGTTTCAGACCGTTTTCAGAGAAGCTCATGTCACAGTGTAATCTGCCCCTCAACCCCTTTAGGTGACAGTACCCCTTTAAAGGAATAGTTCACCACAACTTAGACCCAGCAGCCCTTCATTCATAGACTACAGAAGTCTCGGATTTCAGACCCATGTTCCCTGGGTTAACAGACGAGACGGAGTGTTTTCTTTTTTTGCATTCCTAACACAAAAAATGTATTATAGTAAATTTATCCCATTGATTCCAGATGGGGACCCAAATGCATTTGGGTCTCCATCCGGAATCAATGGGGGTACATTTATTGTAATCAAATTATTGACTTATGAATGTGACAAAAAACTAAAAATATTATTGAACTTAAGTCTCCATGGCTAGAGTAATTAATAGGAAAAAAATATTTTGGGGGTGAACTACTCCTTTAAGTAAAAGTATCAATACTGCCATGTAGAAATACTCTGTTAAGTAAAAGTCTGGAATAAAAATATACTTGAGTAAAAGTGCAAAAGTATTGGTATCAAAATGTACTTAAAGTAAGCAAGTAAAAATACCTAAATGTTTTACTAATAAGTACAGTACTTGAGTAAATGTACTTAGTTACTTTACACCACTGGTAAGACGTCTGTCTCGCCATGCCCGTGGACGTGGTCGATAGGCGAGCTTTTTCCCTGTCCCTGGTGTGGACTCGGATCAACTGAAACCAGAGCGCCACATTGATCCCAAGCTATTCAAAGCACTCTGTGCATACAAACAATGTCAGCCGTCCTGGAATTGGATACAAACCGCACTAATAGGGGGACTGTGTGTTTAACTCATTTAGAACGGGTACACATATAGTGTATCATTACTTTATGCTTTAACTATTGAAAAATAGCAGATTGCGAGCTTGTAGATCTGCTATTTTTGAAAAATCGTGAAAATTAGAATTTTGACCCGATTCTATAAGTGTCTTTTGAATCCTTCTAAGGTTTTCTAAAAGAAAACTATGTTTCTATGTCAGCAATCTGGCCAGCCGTCGTCAAAGAAAAGGTCCTTTTCACTTAACTGGAGCTCAGTTAGTCTGTTCTTGAGAGACTACTATGTCAGTGGTTCTCAAACCTTTTCATGTGACGGACCCCCAAAATGATATTTATTTGGCCACGGACCCCCATCTCAAAATATTTTGTTCCAGGGACCCCCTCAGAAGCAAAATTTGAGTTACAAACGTTTGCTTTGAAAATACATATATTCAAAGATTTGAACACTTTTTCCAAAAATGGCAGATCTACAAGCTCGCAGCGCGGCACTCGGTGCCGCGCTGTGAGCTTGTATATCTGCTATTTTTCAATAGTTAAAACAGTCAATAATTCTAGGCCTAAATACGTTAAAAACAGAAACCTGTAGAGGAGGCTTGCAGGGTTCAAACATACCACACGTGTCCTTGAAGTCTGGCGAATTAGAAAAAATCACTGTGTGTGGTTCTATATGGGCTGTGTCAATAATGTTGACAAACGATGGCTCCCAGCAACGTCTACAAAAAAATATAGCCAAAAGTATTAAAAGAATATGGTAAAAAAAGAACTAAAAATAACTAAGTTCATTTTGGGGAACCATGAACTTTAGTTCAAAATATGGAATTATGAACTATGAAATGAACTTTCCCAACGCTGCCTAGATCATACTTTGAAATGAAAGTAGCATCACTACCAATAGTATATGATGAATAAAAAGAATGTAACATCAAAATTAGGTGAATAGAAGTATGGGGATTATGTACCGGTATGTGTTAATATGTATTTGTATACAACATTTGGGTGGATATTTGGGTGCGTTTGGTGTTGAACTCCTCATTGATTTGCAGGGGGTTGGCATCTGTGCTTGCTTCCACATAGTTACAGTATTCCATACCCGTTGGAAGATGAGACAGTTACAACACACACACACACACACACACGCACACACACACACACACACACACACACACACACACACACACACATAAACGCACGCACGCACGCACGCACGCACGCACGCACGCACGCACGCACACACACACACACACAGCTGTAGCAGTGTACCCTGTGCATGGTAGGGCACGGCCGCATGCGTGCAACCCACACAGCGGCGGACACGCTAATGACAGGCTAAGAGAAGAGAGAAATATGTACACACACGGTAACGCACCTGTGCATCACACCGTGGACCCACAATGGAGAGAAATGATGTTCCTCGTTGTCGAGAATACACAGCACGCACGCACGCACGCACGCACGCACGCACGCACGCACACACACACACACACACACACACACACACACACACACACACACACACACACACACACACACACAGGGAACATTGTAGACGCTAACAGTTAGCATCAAGAGCTAACAATGGAAAATAAAATTAGTGGCCCGGCCGTAGAGTTGAACAGAAGTGTGAAGAAAACGCTAATTAACAGCTTGAATTTTGACAAAATGTAAATCGGGTTTCCTCACCGTCTGAATAATGCTAATGGTCAATGCCATGTGAAAGTTGAGATCAGTTGCTGAAGCCAGTGAGTAGATAAATGTGGAAATGAGAGCGTGACTGACTGAGAGCATGACCCTCTTAAATTATATGTAGGATGGGGTTTAAGAAGTGGTCAATTAATGACCAATAAGAACTTAAGCAGATCTACTAGCTCTCAACGTGTGCCACGATTCATTGTGAGTTTGTAGTCCCAAAATATATGGACACCAGGGTAAAGCGTCATTCCCACCAGGCACGATAAAGATAACGATATGTCGGCGTTATCGTTGTGGTGTGGACGCTACCTTCAGCTTTCATCCACTTCAATTGAGAACGATATTTTTAAAAATGGTAATACCAAGTCTGAGTGTTTGACTGTCTTTGGCTCTATACACTGCATTTCATCCGGCAATTGCAAGGAAAAGTTGTCTAATTTGATCTGAAGCCTGAGCAGGTGTTAGTAGTCAGTCAAACAAATGTATTTTTCTTACAGAGCCTGTGCCGTGGACACCTGCCCTGCGGGTGACTCTTAATTGCTAATTAAAATATTAGTGTGTGTGTGGGATGTCCGCTGTGTCCTTCAGCAAGACATGATGACAGCGCTCACTCGCCAGGGAGTGTGACATCCTTCAGGTCCTGTCTGTGGCAGCCAGACTGACCCCCCATGGCCATTCTTAATGACACTAATTACTATTAGAGTATGGCTGGAAAACCTGCGTTGGATTTAAATAAAGATGACCTTTTCTGGCATTTCCGCTTCAAAATGTCTCTCGAGTGTAAAGCAACAGGGATGAGCCGCTGGCAGTTGATTGCTAAATAGTTTCTTCCCTCCGGACAATCAGGCTGATGGACGAACAGGCCAGGAAAAAGGAAAAAATAAGCTTGGGACTGCTACCCATACATAAGATGTAACACTAATGGCTCTTTTAGACTACAAGAACTATGCGAACTGAGCTGTGCCGTGAAACATATTTCATGGGTTCTGGATTCGTTTCAATGTTTGGGATTCAGATATGGTTCCCAAAACTCAAATGTAACAATAACAGAAAACTGTAATCTCACAACACGTCACAAGAAGGCACCATGTTTTGAGTTTGTAGAACAAACTGCAATTTTAGCTTTTTTATGACTTTTTAAAATGGGGTGGTACTGGTTTAAGGAAACGTAAAGAAGAAAGCATCATAAAACCTCAGAGGTTCTGGAATGTTTCAGGTTGTGGAAGCTTACCCTTAAGAAACCTTGAACATTGAGCCTTGACAGGGATTAGGAGATAGGCCTGGTATCTGGGTGTGCGTCTGTCCTGTGATATTATATGAAATTTCGGGACAGAGCCCCTGGTGGAATACTTAAGCTTCTCCAGTTTTAAATGTGCCATCATATCTCCAACCCAGTGTCGATGTGATGGTGAAATGGCTGATTTCCAATTGAACAAAATAGGATATGAAAAGACTATTCCATCGGATTGAGCAACAGAAACTGTCATTTCACCAGGGACCACACCAAAAACTGCAATCAAAGGGTCCGGGCTGATCTCTTTGTCGTGAGAGTGGCGGTATACACACAGTAAAATCCTCAGTGATGTATCCATTTGTAACTCTGAGAGTGTACAAATGTATCCATTCGGGTCCACTTTGTTACATTTATACTCTCTCAGAGAGAAATGAACACTCCAGCATTTTACTGTGTAGAGATGCTGCAGCAGTATTTGGTGTACGAGGGACACGACTTGCGGAAAGGCATTTTGGAAAGTGATTGCCGTGAGTCATACTCAAGCAAAGGATGTGATCCCATTTAAGTGAGAGCCACTGCACACTGTATGTAATGTCCCTCTTTGATCTTCATGCCTTTCCTTTCTTTACCTATAGTAAATCCCTCTACTGCTGCAGTTTGGCAACGATTTGAATGTAACAATGGTAGTTTCAAGAGGACACTGAAAACAACACAAGGTGGCACAACAAAGTTTCTGTGTGTCAATAGCTTGTGCTCTCTGCACAGGAAAATCGTTGACCACCTACGTGAAAGAACACCTTTCTACGTCAGGTTTTAGGTAGGAAATGACAATGGAGGGGATGAAATAGCTTTATTTACGTGGAAGTGTGGATTGAGGTTTTCAGGAATTCACATAAAGGCAAAGCATTGCAAACAATATAGATTGTCTAGAATTAGTTACATGGATTGCACATAACAGCTCACATGCATTATACTGTAAGTACAATTGATATTTATTTTATAGCCTTGATTAAGTGGACTTTCTGGGTTAGCCTACTCTGCCCAACCAATCTTTCCATCCTTAGGGCTGTGATAAGGAAATCTGATCCCTCTGAATAGCCTAATAAAATAAAAATAAAACACCCATCAGCATCAATCATAAAAATCACCAACCGCCCCTTTAGCAGATTAAAGCCAGATCCAAAGACGAGTCTTGGCTCGGAGTGAAAACAGCCATGTCTTATAAACGGAACTTAATTTAACTTGTACTGCGGCACTCCTACTTGTGCAAGCTCCAGTGCTTTTCTTTCATGGACAGACAGCTCACTGACCCTCGTAAAAAGCCCTGCGGAGTAACACCCAAGTGTTTTCGCTGGCCAGTTATTGACCCTGCGGCAGTGAAACCCTGTATGATAATGGACAGGGTAAGGCTTAAACCAGACAAAGGCCTTTGTGGAACGGCATCATGTCCAATTTGTGACTTCACACACGATAGTAGCAAATAATGGAAACACACAACTCAAGCCGGACTCTGAGCTGAATAACGACGAATAGCAATGTGCTTAATTAGAGCCACAAATAGGAATTAGCTCCTTGATTCTCAAGCACTGCGAGAGCGCTCGTTTATCTTTCTTAGGCAAAACTAGGGAAATGGGCTACACCAGAGAGAGTACTTACTATCCAGTGATAGATTGATCCCCCCTCACAAAAGGCCCAGCTGTAGAGACTATAGAGAGAGAGAGAGAGAGTGAGGCAGTGGGGAGCAGGGGGAGGGAGTGTGAATGCAGTTGCTAAGGCTGACTGACTTCATGTGCCCATGCTGCTGCAGCAGATGTGGTTTGCTTCTTGCAGGGAGGCTGCTGGAGGTGAAAGGAAAAACAAATTCTATTTTTGATGGCTTCAGCCAACATGCAGACCCCCTGACGTCATATCCAAGATGGGTCTTGAGTTTTGCGGTTTTCAGGTGGGCTTTAAGCCAAGTATAGACCAAAGCTTTGCAAAACGAGACCATACCGTATTAAGCCAGATTTAAACTTTGATGTTGTCGTGTGCTGAAATGTGTGCGTTGTTGTGCGATAATCTACAAGCATCTGAGACACGTTGTAGGCTTGTAGATTGGCTATTTTCAACACACGACACCATCATACATCAGAGTATAAATAGAGAATTAAAACCAAATATACCGTATAGGAATATATGACTGATATAAATTATCTCTGTACAATACTTACATACGGTAGAAGCGCTGATTATTTCTGTTGTTGTGCATGCAGGTAGAATTCCACATAGATTTCATACTGAAAAAGAAAAACGTGAAATATGCAGCAGCAGCTGTGCCTTCATTTCCACCCACGCTCTTGTTGGTCATGGTAAAGAGTTGCCCTAACTGATGTATGTCGCAAAAGAATGCCCACATCTTTAACACACTAGAGGTTAAATTAAGTCTTCAGGTCTTAAAAGCATCTGCCGGGGGAATAAATTATTCATCATTTTTATATGGCAACATCTGATCTGTAGCAGCAGCAGCAGCAGCAGCAATAGTGGCGGTGGAAGAAGGCAGAGCCATGGTTTTCTATGTTTATGAGTGTGCATGGGGTTGTTAAGTATGAAAACAGTTTCCCTAATGTATACGCATTATCAACCTGATCATGAGCTCATTCACGATCCCTATTAGGCTCTCTTGAGTGCTGCTGCATAATGGATCGCTGCCGGTACCTTAGTCTGTGTTTCATTAAGTTGTAATGTCAAAATCTGTGCCGTCATCAATTCTGGAGACACTTCCTTACTTTTTTTAAATATTAGCAGCTTGCCTTGTTGCAGGTGAAAACGTTTACACAGTAAAATGCAGGTTGCAGCATGCAGGTGTCCAGGACCCCCAGTTTGATATGCTTCAGGCCACGGACCCCATTTCAGTCAGCAACACTCAAGTCATAGGTCGATTTAACCGTTTATTGCAACAAATGGAATACAGTTAAACTTGGCGTTAATGGCTCCTCTCTTAAGATGTTCTCTGAATTTAGCTAAGCAGCATGCTACGCAAAATCAGGGGTGGTGTAGGCAAGCTTTGCCAGCAGCTGCAGACGGGTGGAAGCAATTGAAAAAGCAGAGATCCAATGTGGCTGGGGGCGATATGTAAGCAGGGCAACATTGAGGGAATGAGGTGTGGTTGGTGTGTAGAAAAGCGTGGCTGATGAAAGCAATCATCAGACTGACAGCTGATTACAGCTGAGGCGTGTCCTGCCCTATTGCAATTTTATCCGGGACCCCTATCAACACTGCAAAAGGCTCAGTGTTAATTTAACTGTGAGATTGTACAAATGACACCAGATGGACTTGTGAGGTTCCATTTGGTCTAAAACTATCAATCATTAAGCAGGGCACCGCCTGGAACCCAATAATAATAATAATAGTACACAATATGCTTTAGGTGTATATCACAGTGGATAGAGCATGTTTGAAAGGTTTTAACCGCTCCTACATCTGGCTTTTTGGCCATGCTTCGTGGGACACTTAATGAGATGAGTGAAATATTGCATTATATTGCATCTAGGTACCTTTCAGCAAACGTGTTTTTAAGAACTGCAGGCCTGAGTCTTGCTTACAGCGAATGAAATGTGAAAGGTGACTGGAAGGTAGCAGGAGCAACAGAGGCAGGTGATAAACACAGCTGGGATGTTTGCCAAACCCTCTGGCTCCTAAACCCCCGGAGACAGAACCTTGAGGACAGGAAGGCCGACACCAAGGCTATAGAGCCCTGCTGGGGAGAGATACTGTATATAACAAACAAGTCAAGGTCCATTTCTATCTATGGGACATTGCACAAAACAAAATAAATACATATTTTATTGCTTTAAATTACAGGGGGAAAAATTGCAATAAACTAACTAATGCTGAACATCCATAAGTCCAGCCATAAAATATTAATGAAATCTACATAACACAGAGAGCAAATCTATGCCTCATCCATCTGTTTCTGACTACCTGTTCCATCGAACACTGAATACTAAATTATTATTAATTATTACATTATTATTATAAAGACATATAAGACATTGTGCTCCCTACAACATCAGGTATTATGATTATACTTGGAGGAAGATTATACTTCAAAAAAGTGTACAGAAAGTGTTATGTTTTTATGTGGCTGCACCCACCTGCTCATTAAGTATGCCTGATTGCCAGGTGGGTGGTGACCCAGCTGGAGTTAGTGTTGTTGAATGGTAAAAAGGGGAGGGGATGATATTATGATGTCATTATATCAGTGTATTTCAATTGGGCCTTTTGATCTCAGAGGTGTTCAGCTTTCAGGAAGTAACGAGAAGAGGGAAGACATATTTGTAGTACAAAACTATGGCACCACCTCTTTAATGTTTGTTATTATTTATTTTGGATTTGGACATTAAACACATTAACCCTGGCATCTCTATTTTCGGGAAATTGTCAAAAATATTCAAACTTACATTTTCATTTGTCTAGTACAAGTGCAAGTGGGGCGGCATTGGCTCAGGCGTAGAGAAACCTTATTTAAAACACGGAGGGTTCCCGAAGGGTTCCCAGTTCAATCCCGGGCTCCCCCAGAGTTACAGTAGTGTTGAAGAGTCCTTGCGCAAGACTGTGAGCCCCAATTGCTCCCGGTGAGCAGGTTGGTGCCTTGCATTGTTTCCTCTGCCATTGGTGTATGAATGTGTGGGTGAATGGGTGAATGTAATGCACAATATCTGTAAAGCGCCGTTGGATAAAGGCACTATATAAATGCACCATTTACCATTTAAGTGCTTTTCTCTAACCACTTAAACTCTAGATAGGCCTACGTCATTGACTGGAAGCTGGGACCCTTCCATTGTGAGCTTATAGATCGGCTATTTTTGCAGAATTCTTCATAAGTACACCCACACCAGAGATTAACCCTTGTTGAAATGTTTAGGGTTTTCTGCTTATTCTAGGAGCGACACAGTAAAACCCTCAGTGATAATTTATCATAATTTATTGAGTGTGTACAAATGTACAAAATGTGGTTACATTTTACACTTCAATGTTAAAATAACACAGGGTTTTACTGTACACAGACATTTGCAGACTTTGCTGATCTCCTCTCCAGCAGATTATGGGTCGTGTGGAATGGTTATTGAGCCACTGTAGCTCTGTAATGGTCTCTCTGCTGAGACCATAGTTTTACATGAAAACGTCTTACTGGATCTGCATTGCTCAAAAGGGAAGCAATATTAAGACACTGATGGCAGCATACCAAAGAAACCTTTATCCTAGCCACTTATAAACATCTAAAAGCTAAAGGCAGGCTCTGAGGTCACTGCTATTCATTAACCTTCTTCCAGCCATCTTAGTTGGATGTATTATTTCACTTCTCTCTAGCTCAAAGCTACAGGAAGGGCTCTTGTGAAATGGTAGATATACTCTACTGCAACATGACATCTCTAAATCCAATTCCCAGTCACATTGTGAGCTTGTACATCTGCTATCATTGCCAAATGTTAACCTATTTTTGCCAAATATTTTTGTTCCAAGTGCAACTTTACAATAGGCTAAATCATGTGCTGAGGTATAGGAAATGGCTTTGCATAATTGCTCAATCACTCGTACAGCAAACTTCTTATTTTTTTGTTTTCTTTAATCTGAGTAAAACAAGCAAAAGAAAAACGATGCACTTCACATCGCTCTTGTATATTGCTCTCACTGTGGCAAAACTACTTTTGGATGGATGGCTGGATAGATGGATGCATGGATGGAGTGACCGGCAGTATGGGGTCACTATACAGTAAGGGGTAATACATCACGTTGCGACACATTGTGAGCTTATATATCTGCTATTTTTGCCCAATGTTCACCTATTTTTGCCAAATGTTTGCCTAACAAAACAGTCAAAAAAAGGTGCAGGATCATATTATGCCCAGTCTCATTTGTGGATCATCCATGTGGGACTCCAGGGGAGGTGAAGCGGTACCCTGGGCAACAGACTGCAGAGTTTACTGCGTCAAAGGTCTTAGTCATCACAGCACATTGTATAATTACAAAACAAACCCTGGAGACAGGGTCGGAGATCGACTCTCAGCAAAGAGGGGTTGGAGCGATCTCAAGGGGCGATTCTGATAACTGAAAAAAGAACTGGAAAAATAACCAATATCCTATCATCATGAACACAAATTATTACTTAATGAGCCGAGCAAGCCCGCAAGACAAGCTGCCAGTTGTTGTGAGACAGATGGACAAACCAAGGACAGCACACATCACTCTACAGTTATCGATTGGCGAATGGTGGGGTTCAGCACCACTGGCAATGGACAGCGACAGGCCATGCATGCTGTGCCCAGCACCATGCCTTTTATGCACAGTGATAAAATACCTACGGTATGAGAGCAAAGCAGCGTACAGAGCTGCCATCTAACTGTCTCTGTAAAGCCATTCTCAACACTACAGTTTCAGTGATAGATGGGAAGAGATAGAACGCACATGCAATGCAACGATGAATTGACAAATGACATTGAGGTTGACAAATAACAGACACCCTGTCTTGACTCTTGTAGTTGCAGTCAAACACAAAAGAAAGAGAACTTTGTAAATAAGCGAAATACAAGGGTGGCACAGCTGTGCATAACTTAACACTAGCACAGATCGATTCAAGGATGTAATGCAATCGATTCATACATCCATTTTGCCATGTTTTATAGAGTGAGCCGTGTGGCTGGGACACTCACTGTCATTTTGATTGACACAGTGTATCCAGCGAGAGAGATTGTAACTGGAACGTCTGCTCGAGAAAAGAGATGTTGTTTTGGTGCATGCTGTGGCTGTCAAATGCAATTATGAGTGGAAATGGTGACTGGTGCATAATTAGGCAGTTCCTTTGTGCCAGTGTAGCGTTGCATGTGCTGAGGTGCAGGAAAAAGGCTTTGCTTAATTGCTCAACCACTCGTACAGCAACTTCTTAGTTTTTAGTTCTCACTGATCTGAGCAAAAACACTTCTTGTATACTGTATTTAGTTCACTGCGGCAATTGTTACAAACACCGTTTCTTAGAGTTTGATGCTTCACGAGGAGATCAACGGATGCACGTCCTCGCTTTGCCCTTCAGCCAACTAACTACACACACCTATTCCTCACGCCCTGAGAGAACATCCGCACACCGAGTCCCATCTGTTAACGGTGGCATCACTCAGGGCACCCTGCCACAGAGCGTGACTGCTATGGCCATGAAGACCTACCTGGCACTGCCTGGTCACTCTCTCTCTCTCCCTCTCTCTCTCTCTCTCTCTCTCTCCATCCTCCAACCATCCATCCTTCTATCCTGGCGCTTCTTGTCACATTGATTGACCATGCAGAGGTGCTGCCCTGCAGCTGTAGAATGAACCTCTTTATAGCGTCACTATTCTGGGCATGTCACAGTAGACGATATAACTGTAGGACAAAATAGGAAAGCATTTGATGGAAGTGGCGGATCTACTAGCTCACCAATGCACCCGCGACACGCTGAGAGCTTGTAGATCAACTATTTTTGGGGAAGAAATGTGGTGTAGAAGGGAAAGAATGAGAGGGAACCAAGGTATACCCCTGGGTGATACAGGTGAGCAAAGTATATGGTTTAAGTCAGTGGTAGTTTTTTTTTGAAAATGTTTTGAAATAGGCTACCGTAATAATAATTAAGAGACCCATAAAAATGTGAGCACTTAAACCACTGTTTGGTGGTAGTTTTTTTTTTAATGTTTTGAAATACCGTAATAATAATTAAGAGACCCATAAACATGTGAGCACTTAAACCACTGTTTGGAAAACAGTGGTTTAAGTGGTTAAAAGCACAACTGGGTGTAATGGACTGGAACATTCTGATGGAGCTTGATGTCAAAGGCTCCTGAGGGCTGTCTCTGTGCACCTGGCAGAGTGCTACACTGACTGACTGAGACACTGAGGACTCTTATTATGCTGATCATAGCCTGTTCATCCTGAGTATGATGAAGCTGTAATGATCTGAGTCAATTGACTCATGCAGTAAATATATTTACGCTATAGCGTTGGCTCAGAGGAAGAAATGGGGGGGGGGGGGGGGGGGGGCTTAAAAAGGGAGGACAAGAAGCATAACAGTGCCTACACGATAGGAGTCAGCCACTGGAGGAGGAGAGGGGACTGCAGAGCTCTCTCCACTGGATCAGACTAGACTGGCATCCTGCAATAAGTAGTATTTATGAGAAATGTTTTGGCTCATTCATAATGGTTTGCACCGGCAGGGAAACGTGCATTGAACTGAAGAGAAACATTTCAGATTGATTTCATGCAATTATAATGTGTATTAAAGTAACACTTTTCTCACAGACAAACTCACAGACACTGCAATTTAAATTACAGTATATTGACACAGGCTTTTATAATTGCTTCTTTATAATCTCTCCTCTGACTCTGTCGCCAAAACACACTACCTGAAAACCTGTATAAACCACCAGCAGTACAATGTGGAGAGATGCTCTCACGATAAGGCTCAGGATCAGCTAAGGACCCAAAATGAAGGAACACACAGGAAACCAATATTTGAAGTCACAACAGGCCACACTGGATAGGAAAGAAAAATAACAGGGAAGGGGGACACACACAGCTCATGTCAATTTTCCTTTTCACCCATCTTTGCATAATTTTTATGCGTACGCACCCTTGAATTCTTATACAAAGCTAGCATTAGTCAGGGTCCACAGAACCAGAACAGAGAACGAATTAACCCCATGAACCCTAGTGTACCTTTTCAGCATGTTATTATAATAGGCTAACATTCTGCACAGCAAAAGCAAGCTTGTAGATCGACTATTTTTGGCGTAGAGAGTAACTATGATTTGGTGTAGAGGGAAATAAGTAGGGGACTAAGAAGTACAGACCTCTGGGAGACCCCGATCAGCAAAGTATATGGGGTTGAAGTGGTTAACCACCTAGTAGAATAAAAAACTGTAGACTAAAGAACAATGGCTTTGACATTATTATTTTTTTTTTATATTACAACCACAGACTTCTATTGATGCAGTGAATGCTGGGGTGAGTCCCATGGGAGATACGTCCTACAACTCAAGCCACTGGGACCTAAGCAGTTCCTTCTTCTTCGCTGGTACCGTCATCACAACCATAGGTAAGTGTACCGATGGCACTTCACTGGATTGCAGCAAGAGGTTCAGACCATAGACTGTAAAGAATATGGACAATGGGAGCCGTGACGTCACCCATTGGTGTCTGCAAACCAGTTTTGAAACCACTATTTAAGAGAATTAAAATCCACCATCTTGGAATGTCCTGTCCTGAAAGACATCCGAAATCTAAACTGACTTTTGGCAGATCTTTATTTAGAGAGGGAATAGATCGATAGCTTAGTAGAAAAGACTATTCATGTTTGTGGGTTCGGTTTGTGGGTTTGTTATGTCTCTCATGATAGATTACCCATGTGTTCGAAAAGCTGACTTGGTGGCTATCACATTCCATATCGTATTTTATTGGATCAATATAATAAAGGCCTGGAGATCACATTTAGAACCATTCCAGCATCATATGTCTTGAGGGAGAAATCTTTGCCATGAAGATAGTATTTCTTTTATTTTTATTTTTACCCATCAACCAGGAAATCAGTTGTGGATGTGTTGTATTGTATTGTGTTGTGTTGTGTTTTGAGCTTGTACATCGGCTGCCATACGATGGTCAAATGAAGCATTAGAAGTAGCAGACAGTGTAATTTACCCGCTGTGATATTTCTGCTGTTTGGGCAAAATTGAACAAAATATCCCTCAGGATGTAGGGAATTGTTTTGCATATATTATCATATATAATGAAGCTGTGCTGTTGGGAAATGTTTTGATTTCATATTTTCACATTTGTCCATTCAGACCTTCTTTGATTGTTTTTATGAGGAAGAAAAGCAAGATTTTTCTATTTCTACTTTAGTTCTACTGAATGGTCTACCCGTTACCATGTTAAATTGGTGCTACCATGTTGAGACCCAATCAATTTAAATAACATCTTAAGAAATGTGCTTACATTAATAGAGCCAAACAATAGTTTTTGATCAATTATCAATTAGTATGGATCCTGGCTGATTCTTGTTGCAGGTTTATTCTTAACCACATTAACACCATGTACGTAGATTTAATTTATTGTGAAATTATCCTCCGTTGTGCACTGGGATCAATTCACCTTTTATTTGCCGAACTGCATATCCGGTACCATTTAAACCCTCTATTGGTAAAACGTACTTATAATATACTTACTTGATACGCATCCTTTTTTTCACTCTCTACCAAATTTCTTTGCCAAAAAATAGCCGTTCTACAAGCTCACAACGGGTCGCGCCGCAACACGTTGTGAGCTTGTAGATCTGCTATTCTTTGGCAAATGTTCCACCCTAGGATAATGGATGTAGATTATCGCGATAATATCGTAAATCGCCATTTCTTTTGTTACAATAATCGTGATATGAAATTGTTATATCGTTCCATCCCTACACTACATCTTGCAGGCAGATTTGGTTGCACCATTACCTCCGTTTATTGTCCTCCAGTTTCATGCATTGACTGCACTTGACATGTTTTACACACCGCTCCATCATTCTGTTCTCTCCCGCCACTGTTTGAAAACAATGCTATCCATCTCGCTGGCAAGTTTAACAACATAGAATCAAAATGGCATCCTGTCACCAGGCTGATGGATTCAATAACTAGCCGACGTCTCTAGCACTAGCTTGAGTTTCTACCATAAAGTAATGACGTTGTTACATATCATATTATTGGAATATTACATCCTGAAATGAGTAGTGAGCTCTTCTATATATCAGTAGTAGTAGAATTACTTTATAATTGATTACCATGCATATGGGTCCAAGTATGCAAAACGGGTTGTAGCACTGGGAACCACAAAGGGTTAATCCGGCCCTGCACAAGATACTATATGTGAAGGAATCTCGACTTGACTGTATCCCTAAACAACCTTGTTTTTACTTATTTATATGCATACCATATTCAAGCACCCACACAGCCAATACCAATGTTGTTCTTCATCTTGTAGAAATATAATTGTGGAAGGAATTCAAATCATAATGTGACCTTAGATTAACATAATAATACACCTGAAAATAAATTCAGATTATCAGTATCAGAGTTGGAACAAACAATGATACTTGCACTGTCTAGCAGGTAGCCAACTAATCAGAATCACATTATTGTCACATTGTTGGATTACAGGTGTAAAGGATTTGGTGAAATCAATCATTTAGATTGAGCAAGCTCTCAACATTTGGAGCTGGAAGGAAAATGAAAAAAGGAACCAAGAACAGTTACATAACATGAAGGCACGGTTAAATGAATGAAATATGAATAAGGCGTATATGATTAGAAATACCAATAGATTAATAGCATGATGGAAGGCAGAAATGCCTCTGGTGCAGGTGGATATAAAAACTGTTTCATGTGCATGGTTATAAGTGACATGATTAAAGCTGCTAGATGAACTGATATGGAAACAGAACACGGTACTCTAGCTCAACCCACTGGAACCCTTGATTGCACACGATGACATCATCCTGTGTTCACACCCTGTCAGATGTCTGGATGAATCATCACGATGAATGCCATGGAACATGTTCAAATAAACCCGACAGAGGTTTTATCATCAGAATCAGCTTTATTGTCACATCACAGGTTTACTGGTGTAAAACAATGGGTGACAGTTGTTGTTTTGCAAGCTTTGTTATTTCCATAACAAAAGAAAGGGAAGAAGAAGAAAGCCGGGGAGGGGGGGGGGGGGGGGGGGGGGGGTGTCATAGCCTGGCGTTGCTCATACTAATTCCTCACTGCGTATCGGATATTAGTATGGACTCGCAAGCAGAACTTTCATTTCCAAGGGGTGGGTTAAAGAAATGGCTCGGGACACGATTGGTTAGACCAGACCAATGCTGGGCCCTGATTGGTTCCCCCACATTTTGGGGGAGAGGAAATGGATTCACAATTGAGTGGGGCCCATATTCGCCAAGGGCTAGTTTCTTTGCCCAGACGGATTGGTCTGGTTCCAGGCTAGGCTGTCACAATTATTACATAAATCGCATAATCACCCTTATTGAGAGAGAGAGAGAGAGAGAGAGAGAGAGAGAGAGAGAGAGAGAGAGAGAGAGAGAGAGAGAGATCAAAGAAAACAAACAATTGTCTACATATTTACACTTAGTACCTGATCGTTGTTACAGGTATTGATATTTTGTCCAGTTTCCAGCCTGTGTGAAACGTTTTAATACGTTGAGAGGACATAGGGAACTTTTATTGTAAACTGACTGTAAACGCGACTGTTGTTGTTGCTGCACAGTGCGTGCTCCAGAGTATCTCTCTCTCCCACCAGCTGGAGAAGGCTAATGAGGTTCAGCAGGTGTCAGTCAGTGTCTCGTCAAATAGAACCTCGGCTCTTGTCCATTCCATGACCTGCATGCTTGACCCTGTCCTTCATGACCCCCATACATCACTCCAAATGAAATCTGATTCCATGGAAGCTGTCAGACCGACAGAAGCTGGCTGTCAAATATCACATACAAGCTGGATGTATTGTATGTGTGTCTTTGAAAACAGACCATATTATTTTGTTTCCACTACGATATATATCTTTTTTACCAGTATAAAATAAGTTGAGGGTTAATAATGACGTGGCTTTATGTGAACCTTTCATGTGAAAAGTCTATGATAGTAGTCGTCTATGATGCGTCTATGATGTATGACTCCATATTTGTCAAGGTTTCAGCTTGATTCCACCCCCATTCTTTCCTTAGACCGACTGACAGACAGACTCTTTCAGACGAAAAGAAGAACGCTCACTCCTAAACACGCTCGCCCTAGGTAGAATCCGCCAACCTTGGAATGGTCGGCACCAGGTATTTCTAAGAGTAACCTCAGTAAAACTATGCCTTAAGTTTAACCCTATCCCTAAAAGTAACCTCAGTAAAAGTATGCCTAAACCTAACCTTATTCCTAACCTTAACCTCAGTAAAACTAATAGAACACAAGAACTGCTGGGGGCGAGCGGCCCACCACAAAAATGGGGGCGACTATGTTTTGGAGCGAGCCTTCGGGTTACCTTGCAGACACATGCTGTAACATTGTTAATTCAACTATAGAAGTTGTACCTCGACCTTGAGACATGTGCTAAAATACTGGTGCTCACCAAACATAACACATTGATAAACACCTCTCTTCTCTCTCCCTAGGGTATGGTAACATCGCCCCAAGCACAGAGGGAGGGAAGATCTTCTGTATTCTGTATGCAATATTTGGCATCCCTCTTTTTGGATTCCTCCTGGCTGGAGTTGGGGACCAGCTGGGGACTCTCTTTGTGAAAAGCATCGCCCGGGTAGAGAAAATGTTCAGGGTAAGTGAATGGCCATTTTGAAAAGTTGTAGTGTCCATTTAACACTGCGTTATCTAATTTATAGTTAAATGAGTTTTTTCCCTTGTGGTAGTCAGAGCCCTGAGTAAGGATAAGGACAAGGACAGAAACAAACTGCAATCAATCTGTAAAACCTTAGGCTTACTTGCACTAAAGTACATTATATAGGTGTAATGTTTTGTATCTTATCTTATTCTTTTTCCTTTGTATTTCAGTACATCCAGTATTATTATTATTATTATTATCTTGCTGTATTGTTGTATTAGTCTTTGGGGAAAATGTCCTTCCAACATTGTTGCTGCTTGTACAGTACCTACATATGAGTGAGTGACAATTAATAAGCTCCTCTTGATTGTCCTTCTTCTTGATTAGAGTGCGATGTGTTTAGCCTCGTCTCAATACTTCTTCTCAGCTAGAGGTCAGACAAATGAGAAGTCCTGTGGAGGAAGTTGGCTGCATATAAGCAGCCTGCAGGAGGCTCCTGGCAGCTACAAAGCCTTCCTAGCAGCTTGTTGATGCAGATTGAAAATTCCTTCCTTATTATAATGAGTGGTCTTGCTGATGGGCTAACAACAGTAGCTCGTCAGTGCCATATAATGTCCTCTGTCGTTGCCAGCAAAGCCAAAACACAATCTGCCCCCTGCGTGACATGGCCTTGGTGTTCTATGGCTTTAATTGTGCATGCTGTGTGTGTACATTATGTCTCTGTGTGTTCTTTATGTGTTTGGTGTTCTATGGCTTTAATTGCGCATGCTGTGTGTGTACATTATGTCTCTGTGTGTTCTTTATGTGTTTCAATGCACCCCACAAGCATACTAAAACTAGGGAAAAAAATTGTCATGGATACCTGTTTCCTGAGGTTATCTGTCTGGTAAGAAAGTAATAGCCAGCTCTCCAAAGCCCTTCTGATACTTTTAATTCCTATGCGCACGGACAGTCACAGCATACAGTACACGGACACGTTACGTGTGTGTGTGTGTGTGTGTGTGTGTGTGTGTGTGTGTGTGTGTGTGTGTGTGTGTGTGTGTGTGTGTGTGCGTGTGCGTGTAAGCGTGGGTAAAAAAAAGGAAGGTTATGTATATTTGATATTATCAGAAAACAAAAAAGAAAAGAATAGAGTATGTTCAAAAGGACGTTCAGTCTATCTGCGTCTGTATCGTCTGCTTGGACGCTGAGGTTTTCAATGTGTGTGTGGATATGTGTCCGTCACATTCACAGAACAAACACAGACAGATAAGCCAGACTAAGATCCGCGTGGCCTCCACCCTCCTCTTCATCCTGGCCGGCTGCATCGTCTTCGTCACCATCCCAGCTGTCATCTTCAAACAGATCGAGGGCTGGACGGCTCTGGACGCCATCTACTTCGTTGTCATCACCCTGACTACTGTTGGGATTGGTGACTATGTGGCAGGTAAGGAGGAGTTGCTTATTAACAGTGGTGGAAAAGGTACTCACATGTTTTACTTAAGTAAAAGTATCAATACTGCAATGTAGAAATACTCTGTTACAAGCGAAAGTCCAGAATTCAAAATGTACCCTGAGTAAAAATACAAAAGTATCAAAATGTACTTAAAGTACCAAAAGTACCAAAAGTAAAAGCTGATCTGCAAGCTCACAATGCTATGCATTGTGAGCTTGTAGATCGACTATTTTCAAATGGGCTGAAGTATTTGTTTTGCAATAATAATAATAATCGAAATCTACAAAGTAACTAACCAAAGTGTTCAAATACATATAGTGAAGTAAAAGCACAATATTTGCCTCTGAGATGTAGTGGAGTAGAAGTAAAAGTATTGGAAATACTCAAGTAAAGTACAAATACCCCAACCTATCTTCATATAATTGGTCCTCACTAATGTTCATGATAAAATATTACCATTTCTTTCTACTCGCCATCATCCAGTGACATCATTGATTTTTTTTTAACAATATTTTTGAAAGAATATTTTTATTTTTATTATGACGAGAACTATGGCTTCCATTATAACATTGCGACTTTTCAGGAATAGAAAACCTGCATTCTCTATTAGCTTGGATTCCCCATCGATGCTGTCACTGGATGATGGTTTCTGACCTGCCCACAGCCCCCCTATGAGAATCAGACCGAGTAGGAAAAAATGGTGCTGTTGTATCATGAACATTAATGAGGACCAATTATATGAAGATAGGTTGAAGTGCTGAAATTGTCCTTTAAGTACATTACTTAATTATTAAGCAGGTATATGCAGTGCTTCATTGACCGGGCCAGCCAGCAGTCTGTACCCTTCTTTTTTCCTTCTACACCAAATCTCAATCTGCAAGCTTGTAGATCTGCATCAACAAATAGAATGTTCCTAGGAATCAATTGAATTAATTCAAATCACGTGCGAAAGCAGGTGTAAACAGCAGAACCTGTCGACATTCTGGGAGGATAATACAGGTTATATAGTTGTGTTCTTCCCACATACTGTATCAACAAGCCTCAGCTGTGCACCCCGGCCACCGCCCCCTTGTTTTGACAGGTCACCGTGTCAAATGTGTTCTCATTCACTGAACGTCTACTTTTAGTTGTTTGTCCCTGTGAGGTGCCACTCCACTCCTGCCGTTCTACTCGGACAGTAGTGATGTAATCGTCCAGACATCATCCAGACATGCTTAATAATTTATAGGGGCGGCCTGATCGTCTGTGAGCAAACTGGGAGGATTATGATTGGATCTTTGAACCTCTCACACTACAGGATTGTCTTGCCAGATAATTCCGTTTCCGATTATCCTGTAGTGAGAGCCCAGCATTAGCCCTATTTATATTGTAGCCTACTTCACTGAATACAAGGAATGGTGGAAATAGACATTGTAAAAAAGAGCTTGTAGATCTGCTATCTTAGCCAAGTATATTCATATTTTTGAAAATCTTTGAGCCTATAATGATAAGCCCAGAATAGAGCTTAAAAGGGGTTAAATTCGATCGTGTGGCTTCATCCTCTATTCCTCTCAGTTGTCCTATTGATTATGGTCTCCAACATCTGCTCCACGCAATCATTATTCATGTCTGACCTAATGTGAGGTCAGTGCTGCTTTATAGGAATGCTTTCATTGCATAGATGGGCTTGGCAAGAGTTGGGGTTCCATCTCCGCTGCCTGTGAGTGATTAACTTTCCACAGAGTGTGGCTTTCTTGTGTGATGGATGTAGTCCTCTCTGTGGACCGGTGACATCCAGTTAATGTGAGCAGCGGTTGTTTATTGCTTTAGCGCAATGGAATACGTTAATGGAGCTGCGCAGGCCGTGCTCGCTGTGTCTGCACATCACCAGTGATTTCTGGTCCAATCACTCCTCAACACTAGAAATTTGACTTTGGCTGCAAGAAAGAGGATAAATATTCAAGTGCGTATACGTATGTCTTGTTACTGAGTGTCTAAAATTAGTAACACAGTGTTGCATGAAAATAGACGATCTACAAGTCGTGATGCAACGCATTGTGCGCTACTGAAGCTATTTTAAGCTAAGAAAAGGTTTGTTTTTTATATTTGAACGTTTGGGAACATTTCCAGAACCTTTCAGAAATTTCCAGAATTTGGAGAAAACGTTTCAGACTTTTTGCCTTTCTGCCTAGATAATGACCAACCCAAAATGTAACAAATAAATAATACATTATATGAAACACGCTGGCTGCCAGTGCAGAGACAATGAATATTTTATCGATTTTTCTTTCCCCACCCCCCCTTCAGGAGGAGACCGGAGGATTGAGTACCGCAAGTGGTACAGACCACTGGTGTGGTTCTGGATACTGGTTGGTCTGGCCTACTTTGCCGCAGTGCTGAGCATGATCGGAGACTGGCTGAGGGTTATATCCAAGAAAACAAAAGAAGAGGTATGCTACTAGCCACATGCCATGTTCTTTTGCAGGGCTCAAACATAGTTTTTTAGTATCTTAGTATTTAGTAGCTACTACCTCCTGTCTGTGTTTGTTGTCTTATTGTTGTTTCCTGTTAATGATAGTGTATTGTAAAAAGGTGTATTCATATCCACGAACTGTTCATCTAGAGGACTTGTTTCAGTGTCTTGCTCAAGGACACTTAGACAGTAACTCTGGGGGAGGCTAGGATCAAACTGTGAACCTTCCGGTTCCCAAGCGGTCGTTGTCAAACTCAGGGTAACCTCTATGCTTTTCGAGAATAAATAAAGTTTGAAATGTATCTAAAACAGTAAATAAAGCACACACATTCCAAAGTTAAAAGCCAGGTGCTGGGCAGAGACAAATAATAAAAGCAAATATAGCTCCAACTGTATTTCTATTACCGCTGAAGGTGACGTTTCGAGGGTGATATTTCGAGCTGAAGTGGCTCTGAGGAATAGAAACTACTAAAACGTCATTCGGTGGTAATAAAAATACCATTGGAGCTGAATCCAATCTTGAAGTGTATCTCAGCCTGGTCTCAGAATTTGACATTTGTCCAATACCACAGTCCAATATTTGAAATAAAAATTTAACTTTGAGATCAATATTTGATGGAGACAGACCACGGGGAAACCTACCCCACACATCTTTACACTAACCTTAACCAATTGAACAGCTGCTAGAGTGATGTTATTATTAATACATTGACATGGTCCACGTTTTGGACTCGACTTGATCGTTTTGGACAATCGATGAATTCTGACAGCTTTGATGTACAGAGACCAGGTTGCATAGTACAGTATATAACTGCTGGAATACTTATATCTCATGGTTAAAGCCTAATGTTGAATTCACACCAGCAGCGGAGGCGATTTATCACAAAATGCAATAAAAAGCGGCAAAGTTGAACCTTTCTCAACTTCGGCGCTCTGCTTTTTGCTGGCACCGCCTCCTGCCGCGGTGGGGAAAGCGCCGCTTTCTGAGAACATAGGAACTCAATATTTCTGCTGGTGTGAATTGAGCTTTAAACCCTGTAAACCAAGGGTCTTCAACAAGGGGTCCGGGACCCCTAGGGGGTCCTCAGAGTTACTACAGGGGGTCCTCCAAATCTTTGTGTGATAGAAACTTCTCCTTTATATTAACCACTTGCCAAAAATATCTGATCTACAAGCTCACAACGCCTCGCGTTGCGAGGCGTTGTGAGCTTGTAGATCGGCTATTTTCGGCAAAGAGGTTTGGTGTAGAGGGGAAAAAGAGCAGACTATGTACAGAGTGAAAGGTCAAGTTTATTAAGTATTGACGGTTCAAGTGGTTAAATATCTGAAAACACACATTGACAAAATAAAACAATGAAACTATATGGAATCTATGAACAGGTTGTGGGGGTCCCTGCTTCCTCTCTCTCTCAACTAAGGGGTCCTTGGCCTGAAAACGTTGAAGATCCCTGCTGTAAACAAAGCTGTAAATGCCAAATGCATTATTGACCTCACTGTCCCCCACACGTCCTAGGTTGGGGAGATCAAAGCCCACGCGGTGGAATGGAAAGCCAACGTGCGGGCTGAGTTCCGGGAGACGCGGCGGCGCATGAGCGTGGAGGTGCACGACAAGCTGCAGCGCGCCGCCACCATCCGCAGCATGGAGCGCCGGCAGCTGGGCCTGGACCAGCGCGCCGTCTCGCTGGACATGCTCTCGCCGGAGCGCCGCGCCGCCTTCAACAGCCTGGACCCCACCCGCTTCAAGAGCTCCCAGGAGAGCATCGACATCAAGCTGAACAACCTGCGCCTTAAGGGTCTGGAGCCCAGCCGCGCCGACGGCAGCCCCCAGACCGCCTCCGAGGACAACATCTTCAACCGGCTGGGCTCGGTCACCAAGCTGACCAAGCGGAACCGGAACCGCGACCTGAAGAAGAACATCCCGGACCAGCGGCCGCACAGCGACACCTTCGGCTGCAGCACGCCCACCTACAACTGCCGCACGCCGCCTCCCGAGGACGGGGGCCGGGCGAAGGACGACGGGGAGGACGAGATCGAGATCGAAGACAAGGAGTGCAACACCAGCCTGTCCGACTTCCCGCTGTTCGTGGAGGTGTGCAAGCCCCTGAACGGCTTTGTGCTGCCGACGCCACAGACCAAAGAAAGCGAGGGCGAAGAAATAACACTTGAAGAGAAAGAGGTGCAGGTCGACATCGAGCATCCCTCCCCCGCCCTCACTCCTACTCAGTAAAATCCTCAGTGTTATTCATTTAAGAGTGTACAAATGTGGACAGGCCTGGAGGAGATGGAGGGTACATCCATGCCTCTGTTTTTATACCCCCCCCATCCCCGCTTCTAGTCAGATTGAAATTGTTTGATAATATCATAATTTAACAATTTAATACAAAAAAAGTGTTGTTAACCACAAATCGATTTTCAAATAAAAAATAGCAATAGCAGCGATCTACAAGCTTGCAATCTTGTAGACTGGCTATTTTTGCTATTTGTTGTACAACAAAGTGTGTAGGGCTTGAGTGGTTAAGAAAATGTACCCCTCTCTGTTTTCTTTTTACAAATCCTCTACGGACCCTGAATGTAGGTCACATTTGTACACTCTCCGGGGTAAAATTAGCACTAAGGATTTTACTGTGAAGACACAGGAGGTTTTAAACACCACCGCAATGTGCCTTATGTTCTTATTCCTCTGTGTGCTTATGCAGGGGCTACACGAGTCCCTTTCTGCGATATATACTGTAATGTATACTGTAATGTTCAAGTATTCACTGTGCCCAAATGATCTGAGGGATGCATTGTTGAGTTGGCTTCATGACAGCTACAGGATGAGGTCTGTTCCAAGGAAAGACGGTGAGCCTGGCTAAGGTTTGTACTGTGGGCTTATACTATGCCAAATGATTGTCGGTTAAAGTAAAACATTTTCAAGACTTTTGCACGCCTACAGAACGACAGGAGACCAACGAAGAAGAAAGACTTCCCGCACACCGACTTTAAATGCGAAGGTAAAGTTGAATGGGAAACGCAACGTTTCGGTCCAAGAGACCGATCAGATAACTTGATGAAATTCTCTGTTCTGAAACGTTGTGTTTGCAATTAAACTCCCATCCATCCATCTTCAACCGCTCAAACGGAGTCAGGTCGCGGGGGCAACAGCAGTGAAAACAGGCACAGAGAGCTCCAGACTTACATTCCACATTAGCCACCTCATCCTGGGGAATCCCAAAGCATTCCAAGCCCAGAGTGGAGATATATAATCCCCCATCCGATCATACATGCTCATGAAGTGTGGTTCATGACCGAAAGAATAGGATTGTGGATTCAAGCGTCCCAAATTAGTTTTCTCTGACGAGTGGCTGGCTTCTCCCTTAGGGATGGGGTTAGAAACTCAGTCACTCTGTTGACAGTCAGAGTAAAGCCGCTGCTGCTACACGTGGAAACAAAGGAGGCAGTTCAAATGGTTGGGGCATCTACTGTAGTATAGACGCTTCCTGGGCATCTCCCTAGAGAGGTCCTCTGGGCTCGTCCCACTGGGAGGAGGCCACAGGGCAGACCGAGGCAAATCAACTTCTTTGCATTTGAAGACGGTGTGCAGGGAGCCTTTCTTCTGCGGTGTCTTATACAGTTGAAAGAGCAAAAGCTGTCTGCTGTAGCGAGGTCAGGCAGAAGGCAAGCCTGATTGCCAGTTGATGTCAGATCCATGGGCTTGTTGTAACGCAATAAATTCATGGAAAAGAACGACCTTGGCATAAATAATTATGAATAAGAGTCAATGGTTGTGACACTGGTTGTGACATTAAGTATGACTCCTTATAAAAAAAGTGCCAGTATGGATGGATGCCAGTGAGGCGAAGCAAATAAAATTCTGTAGCAGACTTTTTTGAAGATGCACATGCGTGTCGGGACTGATATGAGCACGAGGACCGCTGGCTTGGCGCTGTGTTCCACGCGCACTAAAAGGACACCACAGAGGAAGAGTTTGAATGGTGAAACACCCAATGAGTCTTCGTTAAACATATCTTTTCCACAATGTGTTTGTTCCCACGTTTTTTTTTGTTGTTGCTCCAGTTCGACCCCAAATTGCGGAAAAATGCACTTGCAAAAATGAATGAAAATCACTTTACATAAACAAGCCGCCACATGTCGTCTGTGCATGGTCCCAGAGTACGATGTACCAATATGCTACCTAGATCATGACCTCTTTTAACACTAACAATCTCAGGGCTTGTCCTAAAGTCTGGTTTATACAGTACTTACCCCGAAAATAGCAGATCTACGAGCTCACAAAGTTTTGCGTTGATGCGCGTGAGCTTGAAGACCGGCTATTTCTGGTGCGCGACACTAGCGCGCAGACAAGTATAAATCAGGCAACTTTGCTGTTTGACATGTCTACTGAATGCTGCATTCACACTTAACTAAACAAAAGAAAAAGAAAGTAACTGCAGGGGAAGCACTCTGAGGGTGACAGATTCAAACTGGCAGAACTGGACGATTAAGTAAGCCATAATGCAAGTTGCGGTACGATCCTAAAGTCGTTGGCCGAATGCCAATGGCGCGATGGACGACTTGGAGGTTTTTAAGGGCAGGTGCTGGTCAATGGAAGTGTCCTGAGTCGACCAGTGCAGTGGTTAAGCTTGAAAGCAGTATGCTAACGGTGGCATTGTATATCACCATACTTGACCCAAGTGCACCACCTTTATGTCTGCAAAGTACAGTTATATTGTCATAACAGTCTCATAGTACTAATGGGAATGACACTATGTTATGCATAACGGTTTGTGAGCTTGGTCACTGATTGTACTTGCAAGGTGCGAGGTTGATTAACTCACCTTTGTTCACACACATTCAGACACTAACCCCCCCCTCCCCCAGCCTCACAATATACTCACACCAAAACTCCACATAGTACACTGTCCCAGATCCTATTGTGTGCATTATTTTGGGTACAGAGTTAGCCTATAGTGTGAATGCAGCGTCAAAGAACTATCAATGTGTTTTTGTAAAAAGGCTTCTAAGGATGAAAAAAACAAACAAAAAAACTTCAATGCTTATAAAAAAACGAACTAAATTTATGATGTGGAATTCCAAAAAGCATGCTATATTGCAAAGAAAAGAAAAAAGAAACTCTGATGTATATGGTATTGATTGTACCATCACCACCACCTGCTTCAAGAGGACACTCTTTAATGTAGGATCTTTCTTTTATTTTGTCAGCCTTGAGGCGGCACAGACAATAAAAGTCAACACACAGCGAGTATTTGGACGTTGTTCACGGTATTAACTTGCAACCATTACACAGGATTTATACATAGCTGTGCGCGATGTTGCGCACCAAAAATAGTTCTATCAGCTCACATCGTGTGAAGAATTTTGAGCTTGTACATCGGCTATTTTTGGTATGCAATACGGCATACAACCAAGTATAAACCTGGCATTACATTAAATGTAGTGAGTGCCTTTTGGAAATAAAGATCACTGAATGACGTGCTATTTCTAAGTCTGTGTGTGTGTGTGTGTGTGTGTGTGTGTGTGTGTGTGTGTGTGTGTGTGTGCGCGCGTGCGTGTGTGTGTGTGTGTGAGTGAGAGTGCACGTGCAATCGTGCATGTCAGTTGGACTTCAATTTCCTTGAGAGATTTTATATCTCGCTACCCCCTATCTGTCTCAGCGATGTAGCTATCACAGTCGCTCATCAAGCCGGAAAGAGGACTATATCCCTTTCATTGTCATTGGCAGTGACCTCTCTCGCATTGAAATAAACCCCATGGTTGTTTTTTTCCCTCCGAACTGCATCACTTACTTCCTAACTTGATAACCCATCATGTGTAAACCTTGTTGTCACATGTACATGGCATATAATAATCACCTCCAAGCAACATGAACACTAACAGGGTGTCAATGTTCGTAGAGATTGTGGAGAAACAAGATGGTATTGCAAGAGGAGAGATATAGTATATTATAGATTAACCTTTATTGATTCCGCAAAGGAAATTGTGTTAGCAGCAGCGCAGTATGACACAGGACAGATATAGATAGGGGCAGAGAGCTCTCGGTGAAGATATCTATGGACAGCAAACAGAGATTAGAAATAAGGTACAATATAAAAGGACCGATTTGAATTCACTTCCTTTGATTCCTTTGATAGTTTTTTCCCTTAACGGTATCATATGTACTATCAGTATCAAGGTCTGTTTTTTCCCCTTTCTTTTTCATTACGATTCCATTAAGAGATTAAAAAAAGTAACATTATGTTATTTTCCTGAACCAACTACCTGCTTTACATTACAGCAACGCACAAAGTGCTTATTCTGGCCAGTCTAACCTCAGTCTTTTCTTGTTGGCCACTGTTACAAACTCTGTTACAAACTGTTGTTTTTAACTGAGTTAAAACGTTGAGTGTGTGTGGTATAAGAGAAACAGGGTTGCAGATTCAAGAATGTGCTTTACTGTGAGTTGTATTTACAAAATGTACAAGGCTTGATAAGAAAACCACAAGCCGAGGGACACAGGTGCTGAGGGGGAAAAAAGAATAAAAGAAAAAAGAAAAGCTAAAAAATGTAAAGTTAGAAAACAAGACGGACTGACTTATATAATTAAAGACATAATTAAGTGTTACTTAAACAAAAGCCTGCTTGCCTAACTAACAGTCTAACAAGTGTCCAAAAAGTGCAAATGTGTGTCATGTGTGTATAACAAAGACCCTCCTTCGTCATGCTCTCTATATAGATGCCCCTGTTTAATGTGTACCACTACCAGGGCATACACACAGTAAAGGTAGGAGAATCAATCCAAAGTTTACTCAAACTTGCCCTGGGTTGCACAAGCACAAAAAGCACATCAATACAGGTGAAGTGGATGAGAGAGAGAGTGGGCGGTCGGTGGCACAGACCCAGCCACCCAGGCCTTTTATTTTATGAGCCAGCAGAGGAAAGAGGAGAAGGTAGAGGACCAGGAGCAGCGAATGGGAGGGTGGACAGCGGAGTGAAAGATAACAGGCTGATTGGCAATAGACAGCGAGGTGATTGAAGACTGGAGGGGCCTGCAGAGAGGAGAGACTCACAGAGAAGGAGGACACAGATCACCTACCCAGACATAATGTGGAGTGTTTAACAGCCACTGAGACATTTGGGGGTCAATTGCCTTGCTCAAGGGACACCTTGACTGAAAACTGTAGAGAGAGAGTATTTATTTTATCCATCCAGCAGACTGAAATTGGTATATTATAGAATCCCAAAACAGAGGTAAGCTATGGCAGTGGGTCCCCACATGATTCTAAAAAGTGGTCAAATATTGGCCAAATTGTCAAATAATATAAAGAGACAAACATTTACAAGCTAACAACACCTTGCAATGCAAGGCGTTGTGAGCTTGTAGATCTGCTATTTTCACAATATTTATCTGTCTGTTTATCTGTTATAGTCAAACTAAATTGAATGCATCAACTCCTACATTCCAAGAGCTTATCAGGGCGGGGGGGTCCCCAGACCCCAATTGAAATTATGATTAATTGGGGGGGAGGGGGGGGGGCCTGAAAAGGTTGAGAGGCACTGAGTTATGGGATGTGTAGCAGGGTACTGGCTGGAGGCAGCGTGAGCCAGACAACTAAACAGGCACGGGTTTAACCTCCAACTTTGATTGATTTCCTCTTTCTGTGTCATGTTGGTTTAGGAGACCAGAAGCAGGACGCAAGTCTCTTACAAGCTCAAGCGAGTTACATGCTATTCCCACAATATGTATCTGTGGAAACGAGCAAACTAAATGTGTAATGCCTCAACTCTTACATTCCAAGTGTTTGTCAGGGTGGGGATGTCCCAGACAGTTAAAATATGACTATTTTAGGGGGTCACAGTCTGAAAAAGTTGAGAACCACTGATGTAGGAGATCGGACTAGAAGTATGTACCCTTTCATACCATTAGCGAGGAAAGGATCTTTGAAAGTGTCCAAATGTGTTCCAGCAGCCATATGCTGAACCCCTGGCAGCTCCCTCACTGTAAGTCACACGAGGTAAAAGCATCAGCTCCAGGTCTTAAATGGATTGTAAAATCTAATTGCCCTTATTTGTCCTGGATTTTGAACAAAGGCCAATGTGGCAACGTTCACACAGATCAATCTCAAAGTAAATCCAAGAGGCTTGGAGTCTGTGTTTGATGGATTGTGCAGTGCTTTCGAACACAACAGCATCACCAAAACAAACTGGGCTCCAGTTTCTATCTTGGCAGCAGCTTTTGGTATTGAACAACAAAGTGAAAGGCGCTTACACTCACCTGCTGTGTAATGCTTAATTTATGCTTTGTCATATGACGGTGTCGCAGACTGAAAATAGCAGTACAAGCTCACAACGCATCGCGTTCACACCGTGTAGTGAGGTTGCATATGGGCTATTTAGAGTGCACAACTCTGTCGTACAGGACAAGGTATAAATCAGGTTTTAGACTGTGTACAACTGTAATGAATGTAGGCACCCACTGCCTCCATTAAAGTTATATGGTATGGATTAGTAATAATTTAATTTTTTCTTCTCAAAATGCAAATAAGTAATCATACATAAAGGAATCCAGATCTTACTATAACAGGGGTTGACACTAAGGTCTCAGAGGCACTTGCCTGTTGGGAAAGTACAGGTCATGTTCTATTTGCCCAAAGGTCATGCCCACTTGCCCGAAAAGTAAATCGTCCATTTTAAAATGATAGGTAAGATTTACATTTTCGCTCAATTGAACACTTATTTCTTTACTCTCTGGGGCGGTGCGATAAAAATGTCAATACCTCCATATACATATACAAATACCTCCATAGCTATTTTTTTGATTTTTTTTGATTTATTTATTTGCACAATAAGAAAACAAACAATACATGTTAACATTATTAAAAAAAAGCATGAAAATATGTGCAGGCGAGAAAGGAAGCCCATAAAGGGCTTATACAAGGTTCTCACCTTAAGTAATAAACAAGTAAAGTTGAAACACAATATTCAAACTAGAAAACTAAAAAACAATTTTCCCTCGAAAGTGTGTGTCTGCGCGTATGTGTGCGTGTGCGTGTGTGCGTGCGTGCGTGTGCGTGTGTGCGTGCTTGCGCGTATGCAGAAGCATGGCCACTTTAAGTGGTAGAATTAAATGTAGAGGCTTGATTTATCAGGCTGGCCTTCAATCTATGTTTAAAATTACTAATTGAAGATGAGGATTTGGCAATAAGTATGTGTGTATTCCAGAATGAAGAACCTCTGTCTTTAATGGAGAACTGGCTATGTGTGATGCGACTAAAGGGAGGATGAAGATTGTCCGATTGTCTAGTATTATAATCATGAAATTGTGAATTGGTCTTAAAATATTCTTTGAAAGGTCTAGGAAGCATATTTGAAAGGTATGTACATTTATAAATGAAAGAACAGGATTGGACTATGTTAATGTCATAGATAGATAATACATTTAATTTTCTAAACAGAGGGGCAGATGGGGCCAAATAGGAAGAAGAAGTAGCTATTCTTACAAATTTCTTTTGGGCAATGAGTAATTTGTGTAAATTTGATGGATATGTACTTGCCCAAACAATATTGCAGTAAATGAGATATGGATAAATTAAACTGTAATAAAGTGTTAAGAGGCAAGCCTGATTAACCAAACCCCTGATTCTTCTGATGATACCAAGAGATCTTGAAATTTTGTTGGTTACCGTATGAATGTGTTCTTTCCAAGACAGTTTTTCGTCGACTAGGACACCTAGAAATTTGGTGGATGAAACTTGATTAATTTCGATCCCACCAATAGAAATCTTAGCTCTATCATGACAGTATTTTTTGTTTTTACTTGCAAATACAATAAAATTGGATTTCTTTATATTTAGAGATAATTTATTTGCAAGAAACCATTCTGAAAGCATAGCTATGCCAGAATTAGCTTCCTTGATGAGCGAATCAAAATCTTTGTGGGTAAGAATCAAATTGGTATCATCAGCAAACAAAATGGGTGTAAAGGATGAAGACACAGCAGCTAGGTCATTTACATAAATAAGAAATAATAGGGGTCCAAGTATAGATCCCTGAGGAACTCCACATGACATCTTAACTTTGGATGAACAACAACCATTAGCATAGACAAACTGTTCACGGTTATAAACATAACTAGACAACCATTTCAATGTTACGTCATGAAAACCATAATTATATAATTTATCAAGTAATATAGTATAATCAACAGTGTCGAATGCTTTAGAAAGATCTAAGAATATGCCAAGAGCAAATTCTTTGTCATTAATGGATGAGTAGATTTTTTCTACCAGCTGTAAGAGGGCCATATCTGTGGAGTGATTTTTTCTGAAACCATACTGGTGCTCATATAAGATATTATGTTCATTTAAATGGTGCAAAATTCTGTTATAAACCAGTTTTTCCAATATTTTAGAGAAACATGGTAAAATTGATATTGGGCGATAATTATTGAAAGTTCTTGAATCACCAGATTTATGCAAGGGAATAACTTTGGCTATTTTTAAATCATTTGGAACCTCCCCAGATTTCAGAGATAAGTTGAAAATGTGAATAAGGGGTTTAATGATTGAAGAAGATACTGATTTGACCAATGAAGCACCAATATCGTCGTGACCAGCTGCTGATATCTTCAAGTTGGAAATTAATTCCAACACCTCTGATTCATTAGTTTCTTCAAACTGCGAAATACTAGGGAAGTTACCCTTAATGTAATCTAAATGATTACAATTGGGAACTCCCATATCCTTTGACAGAGATGATCCCACATTTGCAAAAAAATGGTTAAATTCATTTGCTATAACCACAGGGTCATTATATATCTTTTCACCATCTTTAAACTGAGATGGGAGGGATGCAGTACACTTTTTTTTGTTAAGAAGTTCATTGACAACCTTCCAAGTGAATCTGATGTCTGATGATTCTCTGAATTTATTAGAAAAGTACATTTTCTTTGACATCCTCAATAGATGAATGAATTTATTTTTATATTTTTTATAAATCGCAGAATTAAGTGGAGTCGGATTAGTGAGGAATTTTTTATACAATTTGTTTTTTAAAATGGAGGATTTTTTGAGATCTGTTGTAAACCAGGGTTTCCAAAGACCTTCACCAGCTTTCTTCCTGGGTTTAACCAAAGGAAAGCAGCGATGAAAGACAGAATTAAAAGAATTAATGAATGAATGATAAGCATGCTGTACAGAAGAATGTTCATAAACATCATCCCAGGAAATGTTGTCAATCAACCTTCCAAACTGCTCCATGTTTTTAGCATTAAAAATTCGAAATTTATAGCTATTATTTGTTTCTACATGTCCACTTTTATTTGGCAAGGAAAAATGGAATACAGGAAAGTGATCTGATATGTCCGTTAGTAGAATACCTGATTGTGCTACATCGTTCAAAGAATTTGTAAAGATGTTATCAATAAGAGTGGCAGAAGAACTGGTCACTCTTGTTGGCCTGTAAATCACAGGATAAAGACAGTTAGAGTACATGGAATTTAGGAAATCAGCAATTGCTGCATGTTCTTTTTTAAATAAATCAATGTTATAGTCTCCTAGCAGGAAACATAACTTGTTTTCTTTATTAATTAAATCTAATATCAGTGACAAACTATCATTGAAAGTTGTTATATCTGTATCAGGGGGACGATAGATACATCCCACTATAACATTCTTGCCATCCAAAAGTGAACATGAAGGTATTTCAATAAAGAGTGACTCAACATCAGTTGTATGACTCTCAAAAGCAAGATCATCCCTTACATAAAATTGAAGCTTGTTATGAACATAAATTGACACACCACCTCCCTCTCTCTCTGATCTACAGGAGTGAATAGCATTATATAAAGACATGTCATATAGGTTTTTTGTTGATTCTGAGAGCCATGTTTCTGAGAGAGCAATGATAGAAAATTCCTGATTCAGTGAAGATAGATAATGTACAAGACGGTCATACTTATTACTGCTAGTAAGGCGCTGAACATTCAGGTGAAAAGTAGAAAACATATTTGAGTGGGAGTTAATACTTTCTTGTAATCTGTTAAATGTTTCAACATTGAAATATTCACTAGTGATCGATTCGTTTGCGTATTTCAGACAATTCAGGTCAGGATCAATGCAGATGTTATATTTATTATTAACGTCAATTTCAATGAGACTGAATATCTTGTCATTAAAATAACTATTGAGAGGATCTACATTGTCATTCTCACTTGTTAGAGCTACAGATTCAGCAGACTGTGACAGTTCCATTTCCAAGTTGGTTAGACCAGATGGGAATATGTCTATGGTTTCACACTTGTTACATTCCACACACCAGAAAACAGAGCAAGCTAGCCACGTTCATGTGTTTAGACAGATATCTTGTGTTGTGTTTATAGATGGTTGCGTCCCCTCTCAAATGAGCACTTGCCCTTGCCCAGTTCAACCTGAAAGGAAACTTCACCTGCCTGAAAGGTGGGCAAGCCTCAAGGCCTCTCCATACTTTGACAGAAATGTTCGGCGAGTTGGGCGAATTTCCGAACTCTCATTCGGTCTAATGCTTTTCAGAAGTTGCGAGTGACGTCATTTTGTAGTCGAACCTTACCTTTTGACCGAAAACGGCGGTTTCGGTCATAGTATGGACAGGCCTTTAGTGTCAATGCCTGCTATAACCCCTGAACCTACAGTAGCTATTTGGCAAAATGTCATTTCTGTCAGGACCACTTTTGTCAAAGCGAAACATTTCAATTGCACATTCGAATGTGTGTAAATCATGCAATATTCAGTGGTGGCAGGGCTCTGTTCTGCTCTTACATGTGCATAATTGGAATGCTATATACAGTCGGCAGGGTCTGAGAGCAGCAAGCAAAGACCCCGCATGGTTGTCATGGTGTGTGTCAGGGAGGACACGGTCTGATTGGTTATGGTGAATGAGGTGATGTGGAGGGAATGTGAGCAGTTGGTGGGGAACGGAGGGGAGGTCTGAGGGCATCTGGTGGAACATGGGGGAACAGCAGGTCTGGGGAGTCGAAGGAGATGTGGATGGGGAGCAGAGACAGAGGCGAGACAGAGACAGAGATACAACGATGTAGATAGAGCAGTGGTTCTCAAACATCGGTCCTTTAGAGGGTTTCAGGGGGAACTCAGCAAAAATGTGTTAATAATACTAGGGGTTAATAAATAGTGGCCCTCACATCTACAGTTTGGGCTGCTACCTCACACCTACGTCGCACCGCCGATCTGACTGATACAGTATGTCC
Source organism: Nannobrachium achirus (assembly GCF_963921795.1). Taxonomy (NCBI): domain Eukaryota; kingdom Metazoa; phylum Chordata; class Actinopteri; order Myctophiformes; family Myctophidae; genus Nannobrachium; species Nannobrachium achirus. Next base: position 40,785,763 of record NC_137823.1, read on the forward strand.
ATATATGGAGATCTATAGTATGGAGGACCACATCTCCCATTTTCAAAATAATTATCTTCTTCATATAAGTGTTCATCACTATAATGCTCATTACAAGATGGCACACTTTCTGTCTATTCGCTCTGTGTCTCAGAGGAGGGCTGTGGACAGTGGTCAGGCACCTGCCTCACAGAGACACAGAGAGACAGATGGAGAGGAGAGGCAGAGGAGAGAAAGAGATACAGACAAGCAGACAGATGGAGTAGAGAGATAGACATACAGAGAGACAGATGGAATGAATTGACAGAGAGAGACAGTTGCGGCTACATGGTGAGGAGAGACAGAGACAGATTCTGACATGGTTAGCCTATACCTGGGGTCTTCAACGTTTCAAGCCAAGGACCCCTAAGTTGATAGAGAGATGAAGCAGGGACCCACACAACTTTTTCATAGAATTCCATTTAGTTTCATTGTTTGACAGCACAATCATCATCGATTCATGTCAATTTGTGTTTTCAGATATTTAACCACTTGACCTTTCAATAATTAATAAACACTAGAAGCTCGGGCGGCCCAGCGTCTAGTCGGCGACCTGGCCAACTCGGAACAATGTAAATAGGGAATGAATGCCCCGCCCTTTAATGCAAACCCCATTATACCTGTTTTCATAGGACCCGTTTTGACCATCTGTCTGCCTGTGTCCATTTATGCCCATATATGGAGTTATCTGTATCTGTCTGTCTGTATGTCGCTGTCCATTTTATGTCCATATATGGAGATCACTGCAGTTATAGTTCTGGGTCAATTTTATGCCCATATATGGAGATATCTGTCTATCTGCGTCCATTTTATGCCCATATATGGAGTATCTGTCTGTGCCTCCAACTGTGTTGCAGACACAGTGCCGGTTCCCCCTTTAATGCACATGGAGATATCTGTATCTGTCTGTCTGCGTCCATTTTATGCCCATATATGGAGATCTTTGACCATCTGTTTGCCTCTGTCCATTTATGTCCATATATGGAGATATCTGTATCTGTCTGTCTGCAATCCATTTTATGCCCATATATGGGGGCATTCATTTTATGCCCATATATGGAGAACGCGCGTGCCCGTGGGACGAACGGTTCTCGAGATACGCGGATTACATACATACATACACACTCACAGAGATTTTTTGTTGACTCATGTGGCGTACGTGATGTCAGAGCCTTTTATGAAGTGATGTCACAATGAGTCAGAGCTTTCGCCGATTTCCTCCGGAACAGCCTGATGTCAACAATCAACCAAATAAACCAACAATCAAATAAGGAGATTCCGAACGTTTCGCGCCGGTTCGGGAAAACCGCGCGTCGGGTCGGGTCGAGACCCGGCACTGCACTCCGTGCCGCGGCGGGGAACGCGCGTGCCGAATCTGAAGCCGGTGGGCCGAACGGTTCTCGAGATACGCGGATTACAGACAGACACACAGACAGACAGACAGACAGACAGACACGCAGAGACTTCTCGCATTTATAGATAGATGACTTTTCACTCTGTACTTAGTCTGCTCTTTTTTCCCTCTAAACCAAAGCTCTTTGCCAAAAACAGCCGATCTACAAGCTCACACGCCTTGCAGCGCGAGGTGTTGTGCTTGTAGATCGGCTATTTTTGGCTAAAGTTCACGGAATATATGGATATATTATATAATATAAAAAAGTAGGAAAAAACTTTCTATCACTCAAAGATTTAGAGGACCCCCAGTAGTAACTCTGAGACCCTCAAGACCCCCTGTTGAAGACCCATGGCGAACAGTATACAACATAACGGAGCAGAAGCGACAATAATGGCATCAGACAGACACTGATGAAACCAGACAGGCATTAAGAAGAAGAAGCTTGGGTAGCTTGCTTATACTGCGGCAGAAATATGCCAGATGAAGCGGTTATTAAGAGTGCTATGTAACGTGAATGGCCAATGACAGAATGACAGAGGAGCGAGCCAGGCCAACCCCATGGTTTTGGCAGCAATACGCTGATACTCAGCAGGTGACGCAAGGCTTGGCTATCATATCCTGCCAGAACTAATGCTATGTGCTGTTTATATGAAGCACAGAATAGCCATCTTTGATATAAGTTCAACAGATTGCCAGTCAGCTTTAGCGGGGTGGCCGTAGCTTAGGGGCCGTCTGGTGATCAGAAGGCCGCCTGCCCTGGTTTGCTTCTTGGTCGGCCCAGCGTGTTGTTTGCCTGAGCAAGACACCTTAATCACTAACCCCCCTCTAAACAGCCATCAGCTGGGTGAAGTTAATACAAACACACCATCTTACTTCTATTATCGAAAGGATCTCACATTATATGCACAAACCCAAGATGTTTTTATTTATACGGTTAACACATTTTCGCTCTCTCAGCCTTACACGTACAAATGCAACTCCTTAATTAAAAGCCTGTGAGCTGAGGTGTTTTCCTGAGTTTCATCACCTTAGCTTTAGATACAAATCTAAAAATAATAGTCCCGGTTCTATATTCCCTATCAAATTGCTTGACGGCCCACTACTGTATCCTGTGTCCATGTTTTTTTTAGCTAATGAATTGCAGAAGAAAGCTGTTGAAAGTTTTAATCATATTCTACTTGATCTTATTTTTATGTTAGTCTCTATTCTCTGTGAATTTAAAGTAACTAGAGCTTCGGGCCACTCTGTGCGGCTCTTACACCTACGTTGCACCGCTGATCGAGTATAAGGCAGCTACGGGAAGAAAACATGGACATGGCCCGCAAAGCCGGTCCTCCTATTCGCCAATATTAACATAAGAGTTCTGCCCCTGACTATAGTGACTGCCCGAAGTGCATTTCTCTTAGATTACCTTGTCAAGAAAATAATACCAAGTGTCTCAAAGCCCCGCTAGCAGCCCCCAGAGGCTGTGCTGCTCATCACACTAAACTGGAAATTGGCCAGTCGGATGATACCAGAGTAAAGCTGTCAGTCACCTAAATCAACATGGTTCATGTGGCTTAATGGTGGCAGTAGAAGAAAGGTGAGTCACCAACATCAGTGGAAACCATCACCTGGGAGCACAAAGCGGAACAGTTAATTCTATGGCAATCCAACAAGTCACTTTCACACTGGTTTGGGAGTGGGCATTTAGGCCAAATGGTGGCACTAGATGAAAGGCCATGGCCATGGGGTCCCCAAAATCAGTATGGGACATTTCATTCATGCTCAGATAATTCCATAGCAATCCATTCAGTTGTTTGGCAGTGGTTCTAAATTTGTGTCTTTGGCTGTGGACCTCCATCTGAAATGATTTTATGCCAGGAACCCCCATACAAGATTTGTGTTAACGAACATTAAAAAACATTTTTTTTCCTCCTGTAGAATGTTTGAAAATAGCAGATCTACAAGCTCACATAATGTGTCGCATCGCAACACTTTGTGAGCTTTTATATCTGCTATTTTCAAATTGACAAATGATGTATTATAAAGTGGTTAAACTGATTTTAATCAAGTAATTTAGCTGGGGACCCCCTGGAACCCCCACAAGGACCGCTGGGGGTCCCTTGACCCCACTTTGAGAACCACTGTAGTTTGGGATGAAAGCGGTGAATGGATGGACAGTAACAGATTGGCAAAGTCATCCTTGGAGCACCGCCACTAGCGGGGCTAAAAATACATCTTTTGACACCAAAGGGCTCTGGACTTACATTTTTTACCCGTCATCCTTTCTTCCTCATTGCCTCATTATGCGTCACAGGATACATCCAGTCAGACAGACTGGTGACCAGCTGAGAAGGACTACTGTTAGACCATATGGACACCTCAGGTATCTGACTCAATTACTGTATGTAATATTAGTAATGACGGTGATCGATGATGTTTACATTACATCACACTGATCTGAAAAAAATAAAAATAAATAAAGAATGTGAGTACAAGAAAATAAACGTCAAACTTTTGAAGCAAAATACAAATTAGATACAGTAATACAGGAGAAAGAGAAGGTCTCTAATTGACCTTGTTGAGATGGGAAACTGCCAATTGAAGGAACGTACAGGTCACATGATTCAGTGGAAACAACGTCATCATTATGTCTGGGATCTAATGTGTGCTTTTGTATAGTGCACGCACGCACGCACGCACGCACGCACACGCACGCACACACACGCACACACACACACACACACACACACACACACACACGCTCAAAGTCCTTGAGAGAATCTTTGAAAAATAAAGGGGAAAAAAAAACACACATCGTGTTGTGGTGCAGCTTCTGTCTGGTTTCCTGGGATACCATCGTCTGTGTCGTGCTACAAATTGGCTCTGGTTTAATGTCTGACCAAATTCAGTGTGGTTCACCCTGCAATCTGCCTATTAGATTATGATAATATCTTGTGTGTAAAGTTGACATTTTGTCCTGAGGTTGGCACTAGAACAGGGGTCTTCAACGTTTTAAGGCCAAGGACCCCTTTAGTTGAGAGAGAGATGAAGCAGGGACCCCCACAACCTGTACATAGATTCCATTTAGTTTCATCGTTTGACAGCACAATCATCAGTGTATTTTGGATTCATGTCAATTTGTGTTTTCAGATATTTAACCACTTGAACCGTCAATACTTAATCAACTTGACCTTTCACTCTGTACTTAGTCGACTCTTTTTCTAGCCTGGAGCCAGCCTGTTCGCTCCGTTCCCCGATTTTTTAATGTCTCTCCGCATCACAGTCTGGAAAGCCTCCTATCTCCAAGCGGAGGCGGGACATAGAAGCGGGATCCACACATCCATGGCTTCCGATTGGTCTTTGGTGATGTCTGTCAAACACACCAGCGTGTATCCTTGGTCAAAAGCCGCACGGAAAGCCCTCCTCGCGTGTGTATTGGCTGGCTGAGAACGCAGCTACCCAGATTCGTTGGAACAACACCACGTGGCTTTCCAGCCACCGTGGCTTCCGATTGGTCTGTGGTGCGGGGCGGGACGAATACACCAGTCTGTATTGGCTGGCTGATGACGAAGCTACCCTAACCCTGCTCTGATTCGTTGGAACAACACCCAATCAGCAACGTCCTCGCTACGTCACAACTTGTCCCCGAAATACGAGTCAAATGAATCCCCCCCAGACTGTAGTGCGGAGAGAGAAAACAAATCGCCGAACGGAGCACAAACAGGCTGGAAACCAGGCTACTCTTTTTCCCCTCTACACCAAACCTCTTTGCCGAAAATAGCCGATCTACAAGCTCACAACGCCTCGCAGCGCGAGGCGTTCTGCGAGGCGTTGTGAGATTGTAGATCTGCTATTTTCGGCTACAGTTCTCAGAATATGGACACTAGGATTCAAGTTGTTAACATAAAAATCAAACCTCGGTTCGAAGTGAAGCGGTGAATCTTAGTATAGAATTGTCTGGAGAGCCGGTATGACAGCCAGTATAATAGGTTTTAAAAAAATATATAAAAAGTCCTGCTTGCTGGTCTCTTAGTTGTCTCTGGTCTCTTAGTTGTTTGTCAACTGCATCCCTCTATAATTATTTCAGTTTCTGTTATCTTTGTGGCCTACTAAATTTTTCAACTTCTGCTAGATTTTCAATGTATTTACTCTTGTCTGCCTTAATGCTCCTTTTTACCATTCTGTTAGCATCTGTATATTCTTATTGTGCCTTTGCTTTTGCTCTTATGCGGCTATTTGTCATTGCTGCAATAGGTGAGACCTATTGCATGTACGACAGATAAAACCTGAAGGCCAAATTATCATGTGAAGCTTCACCAATCCTCAAAGTATCCATTCATCTGACCGGGAGGGACACCGCACACATATTCTGGACGTACAGGACAGATAAAGCCTATTCATTCTGAACTGAAATGACCATATATGGACATGGGACACACATTTTGCTTTTTGAAAAAGCCTATTCATTCTGGACTGATATTTTGCACGTACGGGACAGGAAAAACCTGTTCATTCTGGCCTGGAGTGACCATATATGGACATGAGGTGACATACATTGTGTTTTTGAAAAACCCTGTTCATTTTGGACTGAGTTCACCATATATGGTAATTAAACGGACATTCTGTTTTTGAAAAAGCCTGTTCATTCTGGACTGAAATTACCATATATGGGCGTAATACACACAAAGCCATTCATTGGAAGCGGTTTTCACCGCTTCAAAAAGGATTGGAAGATTTGGAGGATCCCCTGACCCCTGTAGCAACTCTGAGGACCCCCTAGGGGTCCCGGACCCCCTGTTGAAGACCCCTGCCTGCACTATAGAACACTGTTTCTCAACGTCTGGTTGGGGATGGGCCCCCCCAAAAAGAGCAAGTACTTCTTCCACCACTGCAGTGGAGGAAAGGTCATGGAATCACTAGGGTCCATCCTATGGGGAGCATGAAGGTGTGCAGCTAATTTAAATTCCATCGCAATCCAGCCAGTAGTTTTCAACATATGTTGCTTGGGACCAAAGTGTTGGGTGAATGGGCCGACCTCACAATCAGAGCAGCACAGCTACGGGGGCTAAAAACAAACAAACTTCAATGCCAAAAAGACACAGACTTATAGGAAGGATCAGGAATCTCCTGTAAACATGATGAGGAATGGGAGTGGGAGAAGATGGAAAGGGGATTGAGTGCTCCCCATGACTTACTTAGACTTAGTTCCTCCCGTTCCTATTGGAACATTGGGTGACACGTCCCCTCCATTTGCTTCGGTCCCTAGCGAGAGCGACCCTTCTTGCTCTATGCCAGATGACCCCCATCTCACTTAGGTCTTCCTTGGCTGTCTGTCTCCATGTCTTCTTTGGCTTCCCTCTCTTCCTCTTTCCACCCTCTGGCATCCAGTCCATTGCAACACTTGCCGGTCTCTCTCTTGACAGTCGGAGTACGTGCCCAGTCATTCTCCTTCTCCTGTCGGAGACAATGTCCGACAGCTCCTCATGTCTGAAGAGAAAAAAGAATGAAAACTTTGCACACATCCAGCTTGGCAGCGGGACTGAACTTAAGCATGACTAAATGAAGTGGGAAACATTATGTAAGCAGAGAGGGTATTCTTTTTTATAAATGAGATTACAGGCACACTAATCTCTTGAGAAAAATGGGAGAAGCGTGGCAGCAATGACTCAAAACATATACTGTAGGTGTCTGATTCCCACGGGGACCAAACACTTAAACATGTACGTACTGAGAGCAAAAGTGCTGTTTGGTTGAATTCAGGAACCCCACAGCACAAGCAGACTTACTGTAGAGGCAAATGCACAGGCATTATCTTTGTAGTTAATCATACTCTGCAAAAGTTATATTGTTGCATTGTGTTGTGATGAGGCGCAGTGTTTTAATGTTAACTGAACTGCCAAAATGGCTTTTTATTTTCTTCTTTCTCCACCCATTCAGTTGTGCTGGGCTGGTGTCAGGGGCGTAACCATGGGTGGGGCATGGGTAGGCCTGGGCCTACCCATTTCGAGATCGAGAGAGAGAGAGAGAGAGAGAGAGGGGAGGGGGGGACTATTTGTCTGTCTGTCTGTCTGTCTGAATGGCTGTTATAAGATTTTCATCCCAAGTCATGGTAAAATATACATTTTTACACCAACATTTTTACACCAAAATGTTGTCTTTGTCTACTTACTTTTTGAGCGGTGCTAACCGCTCCTACGTCTGGTTTTGTTTGTACTGTATGTATGTCCGTGAATGTCTGTCCCGCAAAGCTGGGCATTGGCCCAGCTTCGCGGGACGTTTAATGGAATTAACTCATAAAAGGCACCGCTCACTTCACACTGGGTGTGATTTCTCAAAGCTGGAGAGCTTAGAATGATCTAATTACACACACGCGCGCGCGCACACGCGCACACACACGCACACACACATACACGCACGCACGCACGGTCGCACGCATGCACGGTCGCACGCATGCACGCACGCACGCACGCGCGCATGCGCGCACGCTCGCACGCACACACGCACACACGCACACACACACACACACACACACACACACACACACACACACACACACACACACAATTATATTCATATTGTTTTCAGTATGTTGAAAACTAAAAATACCATTACCATTTGTGGGATTGTAATATTTGTGTGATGGTAATGACTGTGATGGTAATGACATTAGTTGCTGTACATTATATTTCTTTTTTTTTTTTTTTTTTTTTTTTTGCAACCCATTTTTCACCCAGTGCCAATTGCCTATGTAATCCTGGGCTCTGCTCTCCCTCTGCCGCGCCTGGGGAGACAACGGACTGACCTCATGCTTCCTTCAATGCATGAATAGTCCAAGTTGTTTCTTTTCACCTGACAGGGGGGATTTCCCCAGGATGGACGTAGCGTGTGGAAGGAACACGTTATTCCAACCAGTTCCTTTCCCCTCCATCAAGCGCCCCGGCTGGCCAGGGGGAGGCATTATTGAGACCAGGATTACTGCATGTTTTTGTGAGGGTATCTACCCTAGGAGACACGGGGAGAACATGCAAACTCCACACAGAAAGGCATTATATTTCTGGTGTGGATAAATATTGTAAATATTAAATATTATTTAATATTAATATTTAATATTAACTAATATATGATTTAATATTATTTTTTTGTAAAGTGGAAATCAGACCAAAGTTCAGACTGAATTACAGCTCTTTAGCACTTTCCCTGAAGAAAGTCTGACGATTGACTAACGTATTCACTCTCAAATAGAGAGCAGCTCAATTACAGCAGCATCCAAAATTGGAAGTACCGCGTCTGACCCATAATATCGTATTTATGGCCGGTAGCTGGATTTAGGCTCCCTTCCGGGCCTACTTCATCACTCATAGCCAGGCTATAAAATCCTCCCTCTGCATGTGCGTCATTACAGGACCAAAAGGCAGACGACCAGAGGCAGAGCAGTTCAATCTCAAGGTTTATTATGAAGTGATAGCAGAGTTTAACCATCTAGAAGAGGTTTTTGTTTGTAGGTAATCTCACCTGTCCTTGCAAAGCCAGACAGCAATATCACTGACGGCAATTTTTCTTAGCAATGGCAGATTTGTCTGGCTATGTGAGGCTAAGTTAATCTCCTTCTGGATCAATCAGCACCATTGGCACTCGCCCTTACTGACATTTCTTGCAGTGGTGGATAAGCTCATATCTTTTACATAAGTAAACTGCAATGTAGAAATACTCTTTTACAAGTAAAAGTAAGATTTACTTTACTTTAAAAGTACAAAAGTGTTGGTATCAAAATGTACTTAAAGAAGCAAAAGTAGAAAATACCGTTTCACAGGTTTTCAGATGTATAAAATGTCAAAAGATCTTGGGAAATAGCAGATCTACAAGCTCTCAATGCGTTGCATTGGTCTATTTGGTTCCATTTGTACACTGTCAGAGAGAGTTAAGGGGAGACCTTGAAATGTAAAGGTTTGAGAAACACTATGACGGATGTCAGATGATAGTTCTGGTCCATCGCGTCACCTCCCGGTGACCCGTCGGGAAATGGCTAGACCCCAGTATCTCAGCCCCTCCGAGCGCTCAACATTAGTCAAAATTAACAAAACTATTTCACTACTCACCAAACCAAAGGTAGTTTTGCATTGTTGAAAGTCTATTCTCCGCGGTGGTGAACCCCTCAGCACCCCACCCACTCTGCAAAATACACTATTTTTGGCATGAAATAAAGTGCATCCAACTCGACCGCCGCTTATTTCCGTGTTGTGAACCATTGTATCTGCGGTGGCCGCTAGGTGGCTCGAGGTGGGTGCGTTTTATTTCATGACAAAAAAAATGTATTTTACAGAGTAGGAGGGGTGCTGAGGGGTTCACCACCGCGGAGAATAGACTTTCAAGAACGCAAAACTACCTTTGGTTTGGTGAGTAGTGAAATAGTTTTGTTTATTTTGACTGATGTTGAGCGCTCGGAGGGGCTCAGATACTGGAATCTAGCCATTTCCCGACGGGTCTGTCAGAGCGTCACCGGGAGGTGACGCGATGGACCAGAGCTAGTCAGATGACTGATGTCACAAGTCTGCGCCACACTGTTCCCATGAGGATTCTGAGATCCACGATATTGACTTTTGTTTTTTAAGGCTATAAACAAGTCAAAGGGTGAAGGTAAACAACAAACAAACAGTCCAGTCTAAACAAAAGGCTGGCACAAGTGCAAATCTGGGACAGGAGACACACAAAACGCAAGTAATAGAAGGCTGGAAAGCCAAAACAGAACACACCTAACATACTTTTACAAACTGGCAGATACAGCAGACAGTCGAATGAGTCCAGTTTTATAGGCAGTTTGTGGCCACAGTGTGAGTAGCTGTAGGTTTGATGACGGAGTGGAGACAGCTTTATATAGGTTTGAGGTGAGATGGAAAGGAATGTGTGGGAGTGTCCAGAGTGGAGACACCGGGACAGAGGAACAGAGGGACAGAAAGAAAGAGACAGGATAAGACACCCTAACCTGACTGCAAGCGTCAGACTCTACACACACTACGTTTCACTTCGTTACACACCACCCACCAACAGGGGGTGGTGATGTGCGGACTGATTTATCAGGCTAAAGACACCCTCCCCTACAGTTCCTATTTAACTTCTCTGGTACATGCTTATTACCTTGGTGTCCGCACTTCATTCTCATCCACTGTTTGCTTACTTGTTATCCCAGTTACTTTTAGATTCATCATTGCTCCCCTTTCACTCTAATTCCTTTATAACTTACACATTTGAATTTGTCTTGGCTCTTACTCTGAACTTGCACTTTGTACGTTTCTCTGCATAACATCTGGAAAAGCATCTGAGAAATGCCTTAACTGCATCGTAAGAGTATAGCCTGCTTCCAGACCATAGACCCCGCCCACTCTCAGAGTGGACTGTTTCTCTGGTCTGGAGCTCAGTACATGAATCGGCAGTTAACCTCGCCTACCAGGCGCCTGGTGTTCGTTCACAACAGGCCATTTGGTTTCCGCCTAAAGCACGGAAACCACTAGAAGAAGCGGCGTCGCTTTGATTTGGTTCCCCCGCTTGTTTCCCCAATCCCAACTAAAATGCTCGAGTAGCCTAGTGTAGTCTTTCCAGTCGCTACGAGTTGGACTAAAAGATGCATATTCCAAACTAATTTTTCAAAAGCAAAACTACTCCGCATCAAGGAGTTTATTAGGTATAGGCCCTAAAAGTATGTCCTTGAGCGCAGGGGAATTATTTTGGGTTAAAACTGTTTCCGGTGGATAGTTCCGGTCAAATTGTTGTCTTTGAGTACTACAACATGACGTGTTGTGGTTTCCGCTCCAGACCGGTTACAAGCCTGAAAAGTGAAGTGATCCCAGACTAATCGGCAGTTATCAGCCAAAATATTCGGCTGCTCCAATGAGCGCGGGGGGTGGGGGTGGGTCTAACGAATATCCAATCCGCGCCGCAGCCTGTTTTTTCAAGCGACGTCATCATCAGAGCGTCATCATTAGAAGGCGAGGTGCTCACGTGGGTGCTCACGAGGAGACCTGTAGTGATTGGGTTTTTTGAAATCAAAGCACCTCCCACCCCCCTCCCTTCCAGAAATCGCCCACAATAGGGCACAGTTTCAGACTACTGCGTGAGCCGAGTCTGAGATCAGGCTATCGTAAGAGGCAATCTTTGCTTGCATTGTCATCGCCCCAACATGGCTGTATTCAGTGGTAAACCGCGTAAACTGTAAACATTCCACTGGCCTACTTGTATTGTCTCCTCCTGACCTCCTGTATTCGGTTCCGATGAGTGCCAGAAGATTGACTACAAACTTGTGTTATTTTGGAAACAAATAACAAAGTAGTGTTTGCTGCTGGCCTCTCCATTTAACAAGGCTCAATGGACACCTTAGCATAAAAGGTCACCACAACAGGAGATTTTACTCAAACAAGAAAATATCTCACAAAAATAATCCCAAACTCTGCTGCTGTGTCTGTGTCTCTTCTTGCAGTTGATCACTCACCTGTTGGGAGGGTGTATGATGTTGATAGACCCGAAACACCCGTCGACCTTTTTCATGCCTAACATTGTGTCCTGGGTAGCCAATGATTCCCATCATTATAGTCTTTCTAGTTTACACTTTGTCTGTCAAAAAAGCAAAAAAAATAAAAATAAAAATAAAAATAAAAATAAAGATTTCTTAAATTTTCCACATTCTCTACGTACCCCCTGTAATTCTGCATACCTCTAGGGGTACGACGAACCCCCATTTGAGAAACACTCCACTTAGAACACAAGCCAAAAACAGCCAGCCACGGCCAGATATCCATATCAAGAGCCCTATCAAATTTGTGTCTGAGGCTGTGTTGTGTGTTAATGAGTGGAGTCCCATAGCTTGTGTTGTTGCAGAGAGAAGGAGAGAAACAACAACAGCAAATCACAGGGATTGTTTTGAGTTAGAGCTTAAGGCTGTGTTAGCGTGGGTGTAAATGAAAGAATCTTTGCCCTATCAGTGCCTCAAATACTTATGGTTTTGACTAATACTATGCCGCCATTATTATGGGCTACATTTTCTGAACTAAAATCTCAGATCTACAGATTTCTTGCAATGGAACCGTTGTGAGCTTGTAGATCTGCTATTTTCACAGTTTTTGAAGAAACATCGATTCGGGTGATTGGAATCGTGAACATGAATTAATAATTCTGGTTCTACACACTGTAATATCCTCATTGTTAATTTGTCCTTTTTTGGCACCGAGTCAGACATCTGTGTATGGTCACCACGGCAACTGGAGCCTCCATCCATGGCAGTGACTTTGGTGAATGTCATTGTCCAAGCCTGTGTGCCTCCTGAGAGAGGATATTGTCGTTGTCTGGTGGAAACCTTGAAACCTCCAAAACAGTTTGTTTTGTATTTATAATTTTTTAAGTGTGAAAACAGCCGATCTACAAGCACACAACAAGTTGAGTGCTTGTAGATCCGCTGTTTTCACTACTTTTGTGCGATGGCCATATGATGAAGCAGTGCTTTACTTTGCGAAAAAATGTACAAATACAAGGTTTCTGCCCGACAGTGACGATATGATATGACTAGACCCTTTACTGTCTATGGACTAGACACTCCGTTTGTCTCTTTTGTTTCTGATCGTTTCTTTGTTTGTTCAAGCCCAATATTCAGTGGTGTAAAGTAACTTTACTATAGTACTGTATGGATTGTACTCGAGTACAATTTTGAGGTATTGTACAATTTTTACTTGAGTATTTCCAATTTCCAATACTTTTACTTCTACTCGACTACATCTCAGAGGCACATAGGCTACTGTACTTTTACTCCACTACAATCATTTGAAAACTTTAGTTACTAGTTACTTTGTAGATTTAGATTATTATTACAAAACATACATTATCTACTTCAGCCGATCTACAAGCTCACAATGCGTTGCGATGCGACACATTGTAGATCTGCTATTTTCAATACATTTGAAAACACGAAATGGGACAATCAGGACCTTTAGTTTGTGTATTTTAAGTACATTATCATGTCAATACTTTTATACCTTTACTCAAGTACATTTTGAATTCTGGACTTTTACTTGTAACAGAGTATTTCTACATTGCAGTATTGATACCTACTTTTGTACCGTAAGTAAAAGACGTGACTTTTTCCACCACTGCCTATATTCACTCTGCCATCAGTTCTTGTCAGGTAAACTAAAATGATTATTTTGCAGATATATGCATGCATGTATTTTCTGCAATGTAAATATACTTTAGGGCAGACCCACTGTGTTGTATTATTTTAAACTGACAACATAATTGCAGCAAAAATAATCTGAAAGCCGGGGAGAAATAAATGCATTGATCATTTAATAGACAATTAGCACAATACAGATTATTATAGATATGATCTTCCATAGATCTGAAAGCTAAATTAAGAAAACAACATAGAGCATGTACAATTGAGTTTTGTCTAATAAAGAAGCAAGTAGGCTACAATCATCACATGAGCATCAAAAAGAATGTAAAACTGTGGTGCATAATGGAATGGGGAGTATAGGTTGTTATTTGTAGAATATACCACAAGATGGCAGCATCTGTTGAAAAAAGGACGTTTTCAAGGGAACACTGTGTACTGTCTGGACATTTGGCAACTAATCCAGGGAACCAGACACATCTGCCAGCTCATGTTTCATTTGCTCTGGCAGATTGGTCTGGCAATGCCAGACTATATCTAATCTACTGTGAAATGTCCAAATAGCTTCTGCATTGCATAGCATACATTTAAAATAGACATTGTTGATGCAGTGTACTGTATGTGTAATCCAACTACGCATGCAGAGAGGGTCTGTTTGGTTTAACAAAAGCTTGATTTTGTCCATCCTATCTCTCATCAGATCACAGAATGTAATTTGCTTCGATAAGTGCTAAAGCCTAATGTCTAATTCCCTTTAATGCTATTTTATTCATTATGGAGTACAGAGAAATGTCTTTTCATTACAATTTCATTATTTTCCATATGCCGATTAGTCATTGTAGAAATTCATTCTGCATATAGAATCAGATTTATCCAGCTATCTATTCATCCTCTTTTGAATCGGCACTGCAGGGAATACTCTTTCACATTTTATAATTCCTGGAATAGCGAATTGATGTTGTTTGAGTGTGATCCAAATTCAAATTACCAGTTTAGAACAGAAGAGGGAAGCACTGCATTGTTCTAGCTCACAGCACAAAAGGTGCTCTTTAAAACAAATAAGAACATATTAAGAAGAAGAAGAAGAAGAAGAAGAAGAAGAAGAAATAAGTAGAAACAACATCCATTTTATCTGTAGCAGTAGTAGGGGTCTGGGGACTCCCAGGGGTCATTTAAGGGGTTCCAGGGGGTATCCAGCAAAGGTTAATATACAATACCATCAAAATCAGTGAAACTAAGGAGGCACAGTGGCGTAGTGGTTAGCGCTTCGCCTCACAGCTTGAAGGTCCTGGGTTCGATTCCTGCCAGGGGACTCTGTGGGTGCTGGGGGCATGTTCCTCCCTCCGCGTCATCAGCACCCACACCCTAGGTGGGGTTGATGATAGGGCCCTTCTGTGTGGAGTTTGCATGTTCTCCCCGTATCTCCTAGGGTAGATGCCCTCACAAAAACATGCAGCAGTCCTGGTTTCTATACTACCTCCCCCTAGCCAGCCAGGTGCTCCCCAATTTCCCTGGCGCGGCAGGGGGAGAGTGGAAACCAGAACTACAGGTTAGGTAGTTTGGCACTGGGTGAGACAATGGGTTGCAAAACCGTGGGATAAAAAAAAAAATCAGTGAAACCAACAAGCCTATATGGGTTGGCTATCTGAAAATAGCCCATGGAGTATCTACAGTACAAGCCTGACATGTTTATCATGAAAGCTAATGAGTCTTAATTTAAGACTCATTAGCTATGCTTTAAGACTCTTAAAGCTGCTGTAAGATATGTTTTGGTTACCAAGTTAAAGCTCTATATTCTAATATATATATTCTAATCATTGCTCCCTGTCTCTTCAGGTCTTTAACTACAGTATAACAGAAAATAAAACTTCAAATGCAACACCAATATCATCCAATTAGGAGAGAGAGTTCATTCATCAGTGTCAGTTGTATTGGATTGAACTTGTTGATTTTCTGCAGTTTATCTCTCACACTGATTGTGCTCATTATCCTAATAACGTAGAAGTTAATGATTGGGTAATATATTTTAATTTGATGTAAATCACTTTAGTTAGTTGTATCAGTATGAATTCATATTTATTTGACATGTGTGCTTGTACAGTATGCTTATTGCTTTACTGCCCTCTGTTGTACACCGTAGGTGGGATGCCACTCAAGGATAACATACAATTAAGACTGATCAGCTATTTGTTAGACACAGATGAAGACGAGATTCCATGTACGTAGGAGTTTGCTTGTCTTGCTCAAAGAACAAATTCACATTTATTTTATTAAATCTTTTACCTGAAGACAGTTTCTTAGCACTTATTTCACATTGTTGATTGCACCAATGGGGTGCTATAGATAAAGCTAGTCTTCCTTCCCACTATCATGGTCAGTATTACAGCCAGTGTCATCTCAGTATCATGGTCAGTATCATGGTCAGTATCATGTCACTATCATGGTCAGTATCATGTCAGTATCATGTTCAGTAAGTAGATGCATGGTCAGCATCATGTCAGTATCATGTTCAGTAAGTAGATTCATGGTCAGCATCATGTCAGTATCATGGTCGGTATCATGGCCAGTATGAGTATCATAGTCAGTATCATGGCCAGTATCATGGTCAGTATCACGGTCAGTACCATGTTAGTATCATGGCCAGTAGGCTACCATGTCATGTCAGTATCCTGTTCAGTAAGTAGATTCATGGTCAGTATCATGTCAGTATCATGTGCAGTATCATGGTCAGTAGTATCATGTCAGTCATGGTCAGTATTATGGTCAGTATTATGGTCAGTATCATGTCAGTATCATGGTCAGTATCATGGTCAGTATCATGTCAGTATCATGGTCAGTATCATGGTCAGTATCATGTCAGTCATGGTCAGTATTATGGCCAGTATCATGGTCAGTAGTATCATGTCAGTCATGGTCAGTATTATGGTCAGTATCATGGTCAGAGGATGAAAGAGCTTAATTATGTTAAAGCTTGTCTTGTGTGTCTTGCTGTCTTGGTAACAGACTGTCCTCTGGTGGTTGATATATTAACAACAATTATTCCTCAAGTATGTATGGTATCACTTTACATGAAGATATATAATACATTGTAAACATAATTATATTGCATATATTTACACTGTATAAACTCAACTCAACTCAACTCAAAATATTATTTAAGTACCAAGAGTAAAAGCGCTCATGCAGAATGTCCTAGTTCACAAGTTATACAGTATGTCTAAAATAGCCGATCTACAAGCTCACAACATGTCAGCTTTTGCATTGAGCTTGTAGATCTCACAAGTTTAAAAAGGACTGAAGTGGTTAGTCTTGTAATCATAATACAAATCTACATAGAAACTAGTGTTCAGAATATGTCTCAGACCCTAGTGTTCCTGTTTTGTTTTTTTTGTTTAACAACTCACATCACACTGTACAAGCTTTTATGTCATTTCATGTGTGGCATGCACATTGTGTAAAGATAGGACACATTGACCATGGGGACCTGTTCCAAACTCATCTTCATCAGCTACACTTGACCTGATTTGTTACAATTCTTTACTTGAGTGAGCAGTAGCCTGGATTCCACCACTTGCTTTGCATTAATTGCTAATGAAATAATTATCACCAGTGCTTTCAAAACCTGGGTTTGATGCCAGATGAAAAGGTGCTTGTGAGATGTAAAACACTAGAGGTTCGCGGCCTTCGGCCGCTCACATCTAGAGTCCACGCCCGCTTCTTTACTAAAACATTTTTTTTTTCTAAAAAAAATGTTTTTTAAAAAAAGTAAAAAAAAAAAAAAAAAAAAAAATGTTTTGGGGGGGAACTATTGTGGCGGAACTATTGTGCCGCAGCGCACGTTTCCGGTCGGACATATTTGACCAGCGGACGCACTGGAGAGAAGTGACTGTTCTGCCCATAGGGCAGGGGTCCTCAAATACAAATCTTGAAGGTCCAGAAATATTTTTTTGAAAGGGGTCCGGGTCCGAAAAAAAGGCGAAGGCGAAATAAGGCGGATACATTTATACAGTATGTACTGTATGTATGTATGTTTATTATAATCATTAGAATTGTTTATTTTGATTATTATTATTATTATTAAGGAACTTTGGAAATCTCAGTTGGAACTGTTACCCCTGCTACCCGATGCTGGATAAGCGGTTGAAGATGAATGGATGGATGGATGGCTAATTATTTATGCATGTAGAGTAGGCTACATTATTTACCATTTATTGTGTAGCAATAAAACACTGGCTTATAGTTTAATTATTGGAAACTAAAGAGCCTAAATGCAATATTAGGCTTGTCGTTCAGAATGGAAAATAAAGTGGAACTTAGCGTGAGGGGGAGAGGATTACTTGACATTCAGTTGACACACGTACTGCACAAGCCAGACTGTGCTGGATTGCCTGTCAAATGACCGGTCAAATGAGGGTCAACGAGTCATAGTTATTAACCTAACACAGCCTAGGATAGCTGGCGATAATATGCGACGATCACATTGTTAAAGACGCATGATCACGCATCGCCACCATTTCTCGTCTATGCAAGCAGTTGGAGCCTTACATCGTGGATTTTAATGTGACGATCACATTGTTAAAGACGCATGATCACGCATCGCCACCATTTCTCGTCTATGCAAGCAGTTGGAGCCTTACATCGTGGATTTTAATGTGTTGCTGTTGTCCTCTCCAATTGAACAGCCAAAGGTAGAAGATATCTAGTTATTAATCCAGTGGGAGCAATGGTTTCCAAGAGGTTTTAGCAACTTTTTTCGGGCAGCGAGCGGCTCAGCGGCATGGAGGCATGAGTGTGTGGAGAGGGGAGGAGAGGGGGGAGCAGCAGCATGGAGAGCAGACTGCGTCAGAGGGGAGGAAAACCTTTGATCTGCAAGGCCACAGCACGTTGCATCCGCGACGCTTTGTGGGCTTGCAAATTGGCGGAGGGGTGTGTCTTGTGAGCCTGTGTATGTGTTTGAGCAAATGAGCGCACACACACACAAACGCACATCACACACAGTCAGTCCGATACAACTGTGCGGAGATTTCTCAGAAATGTGCCGCGGTCTCTCTCTCTCTCTCTCTCGCTTGGCCGCCCCCCCTCCCCTGTTGCCTCCTCTCTCTCGTGCTTAGCGAATGAGCGGACGGCATAGGGTTATGGGCGGTATTCCTTACGTCCTGACGACTACCGACTACCTATGCGACGACTACCTATGCGACTACCTATGAGTTGGAGTGGATGTAAAGGGGGCGTGGACGGGCGTGGAAGTGGGATGCGGCAATAAGAACAATGTAATAATAGATGCATTTACTCAGACCTACAGCACCCCCCACTCTGGCATTTCAGAGCATAATAGTGGAAGGTTCCCCTTTGCAGCTGCTCCTTTCTATTCTGCATTTGTACTCCACCGTATAGTGTCGCAAAAATATTCCGATCTTCAAGCTCACAGCGCCTTGCAAACTGTGCGCTTGCAGAAATATAGTCTATTTTTGGTGTGTGACATGGTCATTTGACAAAGTATAAATTAGTCTCAAGAGTGTTGACACTCTTCTGGTATGGTATATGCACGGCCACACGCCCATGCTGTGATCACCATTCTCATTAAGCTCCTTGTTGAGGGCTATTAACGGCTGTGTCAGTGGGCGCACTTCAAACTAGCGCTTCTGAGCCAAAGCAGCACATTTTTGAAGCATCCATTAGACAACCACAGCATATAAAAAGTCTGTGGGGAACTCATCACAATAGAGGGAGAGGCCTTATTTTTGTAATTACACCCTGACCTCTTCACAAATGTCTTTTAGGCCTTTTTGGTGTGCGGCACAATTCCTTTTGCCAGGGTGCTGCAAGAAAGGGTAATTGGTTTCAGAAGCCATTGCGTGCTTTTGGAATTCTGTGTCCAAGAATACAAAAGAGCCTATATGTCATCTTGACCAAGTGGATTCCCTTTCTCTGCTATTGTTTAGTCAAGTTTAATTAGGTTTACAAGTTGTGATATGCAAAATTTGACGCCTTTCTCTTCAATATTTGAAACCAAATGTTGTGTGAATTCACATGTTGTACAGACAGTAAAAACTCAAACTGCAAAAAGTAACGATATACATCTTAGCTTTTATCTCTCTTTTAGCTTGTATGTGATGCATTTTAACTAGTGAGGTATCTGAGGTATTATTATTTTCTTTACTTTTCTTTAATTTACTTTTATTGGACTGCAAGTTCGAGGAGCCCGTGCAAGAGATTCGCCTTTCTTTACTGCAAAATATTTTTTAAGGCGTGACAATAAAGTATCTCTGATTCTGATACAGCAAGACAACATTAATTAAACATTAGACTAGGCTACATTGAGCAAATTAGCAAACTATTTCAACCAACAAGCGAGCAAAAATGATAAGCGCCCCATGCTTTTCCAAGGACAAAACACCCTTTTTGTTTCAATTTGCTCACATGAGATGATCTATTATCTCGTAACGACACACTCCATCAAAGTTAAAACATGTTCAGACTGGGAGAATGAAAGTCTTTCTACATCACATTAAGATTAATCTTCCAGGCCGTGGGTATTTAGCATATTCATTACGGCCAAATCTTCATCAGTATATTTCTCTGTGCTTCAGTGAAACGGCATGGCAAAGGCGATAGAACATGATGGCAGATAAGACAGGGCACAAAGGCCAAGCTGAATGTTTGTAGTAATAACCCCCTTGGTAATAGCAAGCCAGATGGCCTCCGGTAATTACAACGTAACAAGAGTCATCTGGATCTTCCTTCACAGGCCAATTTCTACCTTTACTATCTACAGCACAGGCAGTGATGGAAAGAACTCAAATGTTTTGCTAAAGTAAAAGTATCCAGACAGCAATGCATAAATACTCAGTTAAATAAGTAAAAGTCTGGTATTCAAAATATAAAAAGTGAGTCAAAAGTAGAATATTTCTCTTTGAAATGTAGTAAATATCTGATACTCAAAAAATGTAGTGCTCTACAGGCTTACCACGCATGGTGTTGCAATGCGTTGTGAGCTGGTATCTGCTACTTTTGGCAAATGTTCCCAGAATAGGCATGCCAGGGTTCAAGTGGTTAAGAAATACCACCTAGTGGGCAAAAACTGACAGCTACAAAGTGCCTTCAGAGTATTGAAATGCAACCCCATGCCAAAATGAAAGGGTAAATGGTGCTGTTGTGATGGTCAGTACATAGACATCATATACTGTATACCGGTGTCCATATAGTTTTAGGCAGCTTCTCTTTTCACTTCACTGCTGGCAATAACACTATCACTCATATAGAGTTGATATCATGCACAAGAGATGGTGACTCAATACCCACTGAGATATTGATACGTTTTTCTTTATCTTTATGTCACTTTAACCATGCACATTATACTGTGATTTTATATGCCTGCTGCTTTTTTATCTGCCTGGATGTTTTACAGTTTACACCTGCACAAGAAGCATTTCTGCTAGTGCATTCTTACAGTATGTATAATGGACTTTGTATATCTGATTGTGCCTTCCTGTTATTTGTGTTCTGTGTTCCTTTCTTCTCTATTCTGTATTCCCCTATTCTTCTAACTCTTCTAAGATGCTGAGAGCTTGCACAACAAGGAATTTCACCAACCCTTTTACACCTGTGTGTACCATCAATGTGGGATATGAAAATAAAGTTGATTCAAATTCTGACTTACGAAAATGTATTTAAAAAACTCATCTAGACAAACATCACATTTCCAAACAAACAACATATACAGTGCAATCATATACAAAAATAAATATTCACACAACTGACTTACATAAAGAACAATATACAGTACATAAATAAATATAAACACTGTGTCAAAGGCTGTAATTCAGTAGCAATCAAGAAACCAACAGGCGACACTGCTGGAAATTAGTTGTGTTGACAAGGTTCTGGACTTCCATGGGAAATATGAACTATTTTGATTTCAGGCGTGAATAAACAAGGCGTGAATAAACAAAATAAATAGTTGTGACTTTTCCTCGATCATTTCACAGCTTGCCTCTGTTGGTCTGGTCAATAGACATGCGTGTAAGCTGTGTACATGTCGATCTATTCAGAGATGTGAATTTGACAATAAGGAAAGTATCGTCTTTGGAACAAGGGTTTAGAGTCTTCCCGAACACCGCCTTCGCCCTTTTCCTGAAATTCTTCCCCACGACGACGAACAGGAAAGGGTTGAGGGCGCTGTTGGTGTACGCCAGATAGGTGGACACCTGGATGCCGATGTCCAGGACGTGACCCCACAGGCACCCGGCGGGCGTCAACTCGAAGTAATCCAGCGTGTCGAGGAAACGCATCACCTGGAAGGGCGTCCGGCAGAAGAAGAACACGACCAGCACGGCGAGGACCAGGTGTGTGGCCTTCCTCTCTGCCCGCGCCGACCCGGGAACAGACCTCCGGAAGTGGTCGTCCCGCAGGGCCATCACTATATGGTAGCTGCTGTAGGTCACCACCAGGGCAGGGAGCAGGAAGCCCAGCACGTTCATGGTGATGTTGCGCTGGATCATCCAGGCCGGGTCGGGGTAGTCTAGGATGCAGGCGTCCACCCCCGGGTCCGGGACGAAGACCACGGTGCGGAAGAGGAGAGTCGGCAGACTGAGGAGGACCCCCCCAAGCACCCAGATCCCCAGGCAGATGCGCTTGGCCCAGGCGGCCCTCCTCAGCCGGCTTTGTCTCATGGGCTTCACCAGGGCCAGGTAGCGGTCCACGCTGACCAGCACCAGGAAGAGCACACTGCAGTAGTAGTTCATGGAGATGGCCACATTCACCAGCTTGCACAGCACCTCGCCAAAGGTCCAGTGGAAGCCCTGAGCAATGGTGACCGCCCAGAACGGAAGGCAGGACATCATGACCAGGTCGGCGGCCGCTAGGTTCCCCAGGTAGATGTCGGCCACCGTGCACGGCTTCCTGTGCAGGCAGAGGACGCAGAGTACCAGGCCATTGCCCATCACGCCCACCACACTGATCAGAAGCAGGTAGGCTGGCTGGAGAGAAGAGAGAAATACCCAGGCTGCTGTGTAGCTGTTGTTGCAGGGGTCGATCTCTTGGGCCACAGTAGGGGCCAGCCAGATCGAGACGTTTAAGTCCATTGGAAACTGTTCAATTAAAAAGAGAAGGACATATAAGATCAGGTCTTTGACTTCCATCAGTTTTGACTCAGTAGTATAAGGAGGACGATTCAGATTCCATTGCAAAACCTGTGACAAATCACTTGTCCTCCTCCTTATCTCTACAGCAAATCTTTTCCCCGAAAGTAGCTGATCTACAAGCTCCCAACAAGTTGCATTGTGACATATTGTGAGCTTGTAGGTCAGCTATTTTTGCTGAATGTTCGCAGCAAAATAGAGATCACATAAAAAAATAAAAATACAAGATTTCACAACGTTAGATTAAGCCTGGAAAACCACTATCACACCATAAGTCATATATTGGTATGCTGTTACGCGTGGCCCGTGCCTCAGCTCTGAAGCGCATAAGGAAAGAAGGATTATCAGCAATGTGAAACAGATGCTCCCCTCCTCTGCCTCCTCACTCACTGCTAAAACCTGATTTATTGTGGAATATTCCTATGATGCCAAATGCTGTCATCTGTATACAACTGCCTCTCATTCCCGCCTCACTCTCATCTGATTCATTTTTGGTAAAGTGAGCTGGGATATGATTCCTGTTATGAAACTGTATATCTTAGGCTTGGCCTGTTAGACATGACCCTTCGTCCGTTCAGAACTGGCCAAACGGCATGTCAAGCAACATAACAAGACAGATCATAATAATTACTTTTGCCCAGTGTCCAAAACACAAAACTTTGGCGCACAAAAATTTGGTCCAGCTCCATAATAGTCCATGGGCCATACGAGTTGTCGCTATCGGAAAGGTGGCAAAGGTTATCTTTACATTACCTGTAATGTAAAGTTAATGGGACACCAACTCTAGTGGCTGATAACACCAATTTAGCTGTGTCTCAGAAAGAGTTATCATACCAAATTATAATCTACAGATATAGAGCTTTCAAAAATGCATGATAACCTTTGCCACCTTTCCGATACTGACATCTCGTATGGCCCATGGACTATAACAGTTGCAAGTGAGTCTGCCTCAGGGAGGAACTTTTACCTCAGAATGTGTTCTGTACTCTCTATTCACATAGTTCAACATGTAAATACCATAAACATAACTTTCATGGAATGCAGGGCTGGCAAACTGCCTCGCAGTAACTCACCTTGTATGCAGGGCTCTCAGGCTTTTCTGTGCTGCTGCCTCTGTTCTCTCTGCAACATTCATTCCATAATTCCTATCGCCATGGTGATCTAGTCTCCGACTGGAGAGCACACTGGAAGACTGACCACTTTTATACAGAACAGCGCAGTCCGAGGATTCATTATCGTGTCGTCACTCAGAACTTTTTTTCTTTTTCTCTCCACACTACAGCTGTAAGTTTTGTCTCTGGCTCACCTCAGAGGTATTCAACGGCCGTGTCATGGTTTCACTTTCATCGCTGACTCAGCGACAAGGACCAATTAATCCTTTGTTGTCTAGTTATTATTATGTCTATTTATAAGCTTAGACATCAGTACCCCGTGCCAAAGCTGTTCGCTTCAGAATTTGATTTAATGTTGTTCTGATCAAAATACATTTCTGAGATGGCTTTTAATGTACATTTTGTAGCAAGTCTGAATCGAGATGTGTCCATGGAGACTAACGGTTCGCAATGTTATTATTTTCATTTTGGCTAAGATAACATGAGATAAACCTTTATTGATCCATGGGGATAGCTCAGGTGAGCAGCAACAGCAGTAATAATTAAACACAAGGGAGGCAGCCTAACAGTCTAGAACCTAAAATAAAATAAAATAGAATAAAATAAAATAAAATAAAATAAAATAAAATAAAATATTGTGTACTGGCCTGGGTACCTCTGAATACATTTTTATGCACAGTCTATCAATACAATGTAATCTGCCACTCCTTCAACAATGAATATTATGAAACTGGACTGTCACAGTGTGGTTCGATCTGGAGGTGTAGGTCAGGAGCAGAGAGGGACAGGGAATGCATTTCAACGTCGCGGCAGGTGCCGCTGCCGGGAAGTGTATTCGCTCCTTCTGGGAGCAGAACAACCAGGCACAGGCAGAGCAGTGAGGATGCAAAAGGTTTACAAAAAAAAACACACTGGGAAAACCCACAAGGAACAAAAGGAATCAAGGACTTAGGAATATAAACCTGCTAGAAAAGATCAATGAAGAATACACATGGGACAAGAACCAACCACAACACTAACAACGAGAATCTGAAGATACGGGCATACTGCTTACATAGACATGGACTAACTAGACACAGGTGAACTCAACAGAGACTCAACAATGGGATGGGCTAGGGGACAAATCACAGGACTGGTTAGACAAGACAGGTACAGATAATGAAAACAATACTATAGAACAAGATGCACAACAACGGTGGAAACTAGTACAGAGCTACAAGACCTAAATAAAATACATACACCAGACCAGACAGAATATAAAAATACAATACAATACACATAAGCAACCAGAGAAACAATACAAAAGGCAAACCAAAGAAGGAACAAGAAAATGCAACTAAAAATGCAACTAAAAGTCCAAAGGCTGAAGAAATACAGTATAGCCCATGCTAATAGGAATGCAACAAATGTCCATGGATAAATAGCATGGCCAGAATGGCGGAGGGGCAAGCCGTGACACAGATGACATGGACATTTAAAGTCTTTCGAAAGAGTAGCAGGTTTGTATAGTAGCTGGACAGTTGCTTGTTTGAATCCTTCAACAACCTTTGTAAGGAAATGATTGAGTGAGTGATGCTTTCTCCTCCCTCTGCAACCATAGAGGTACCTTTGAGCAAGGCGTTTATTCAGGGCCCAACAGCAGAACAGTGGCTGCACTGGGCCATCTGCCAGGTGTAAACATGTGCGTGTAGCAGTTTGAATTAAAGCAGGCCAGTGTTATAAAAAGGAGAAAGAGCTCAGCAAAACCCTTCCCAGGGTAAATAAATGTGTGTGGAAATAGAAATACATAAAATGTGTTGGTTTTTCCACACTATTTTATTATACTGCCGTTGACAATTAAGTAGACCAGACCTCTTTTGTGATCCTTACTAAGATATATATATACACACTATAACCTATAAGATTGTGAGGTGGTGGCTATTCATTCAGTTGAATCACCCCTATAAGCAAGCAAGATGGGAACAGGATAGCACACAAATGGATAGTGTCACTCGGCATGTTCTCAAGTTTATTAAGCACACACTGAGAATATACTGTACATATACATTCGCAGAGATGGCTGGAAGATATGACTCATGCAGGATGGGATATGAATAAGCACATGCAGGCAATATCTTTCGTCGCTTTCGGGCAGAAACATTGTACTGTATGTCCAAAAAATTACCCTTGTTTGATTGAATATTTTATTAGACAAAAATGGAGTACGGCACAAGTTAAAACGCCCAGTCATAAAACCTAGACAGAATTAACAACTTTCACCTTAGAAATAGCAAAACATACAGTAGCCTATCTACAGTGCATAAGCTTAAAATACGTACGTCGTGATGTGACACGTTGCGAGCTTGTAGATACTGCTATTTACGCTACTTCGCGTGACACTGTCGAAGTAGGGCATTGATTTATGGAAACATTTTAAAAAGTTGAAATATGGATATACAAGGTTTCTGTCCGATACGCAACCTTTTCAGGCTGTGACCCCCCAATATTTGAACTGGGGACCCAACATGACAAGAAATGTATTACTTCAGGCTTTCAATTTAGTTTGACTCGGTTGTGCAGATAAATATTGTGAAAATAGCAGATGAGTTACACTTGAACAGCAGCATCATTGCTTGAGCCTGCAGTGTCCTGGTGAGGCTGCACACATGGCATCACAAACATTATCTATTCTTAGGCAGCTCCTGGAGTGAATGCTTCAGTACACAGACACTACTGGGAGTGGCTAGTAAAGCCTCCAATATAACTGCTTTTCTTTTTTGTGTAGTTGTCCTCTGTGATTATAGCTTCTAAAATCTAATTTGATGACATATGACTATGAGGTTAGAGTGTGCTGAATCCTTTGAGCAATGTATTGTAGCAACTGGCCTTTCACATGTTGTGAATCTTTGTGGCCTTCAAGGTTTTCCAGCCTAATGTAATAATATGCAACCCCTCCAGAGACCTATATTGTTCACATGGGAGAACTATTGGGTTATGGAATCATTGGTTGTTCCATTTTCACAGTAAATTGCCGTCATCTGCGCTTGAAATCTAATTTTATAATATTTATGATGTTTAGATGTACAGTATATCCTAGGTTAGTGCTGGGGTCTTTTTCAGGCCAAAGACCCCTTAGCAGAGACAGAGATGAAGCAAGGACCCCCACTATATATTGTATAAAACTGTGTAGCAGCTTAAACCTTTTCATATTTTTCATAGATAGTTAGTCAGACTTGTTTGACAGCACTATCATTCACTCCAGTATATTTTCAGACATTTGCACTTAAACCGTCAATACTTGACTTGGAAACTTGACTTTTCACTTGATTTGTTCTTTTTTTCCCTCTACACCAACCTCTTTGACAAAAATAGCCAAAACCCCATAAATGGAGTAGCCCCCCCCACCAGCTCATTCATGTGATGTCAGTATGAGAAGTGTTTTTAAATGCCAAACATCCAAATGTATTTTATGTAGATCTGCACTTTTTTTTTTTTTAATTAGTTGAGATTAGAGCCCGACCGATACCATATGGAGAGTGCTAGACCACCGATTGACGATGTTTAACCGATGTTTTGTAAAAATATAAAAATAACAAATAGCCTATAAAAAACGTCTTCGCTTCAAAACTTTTTCCCCTTTTTTTTACAATGGTCCGGGGACCACCAGTGGTCCTTGAGGGCTTTCCAGGTGGTCCTCAGCAAAATGATGGAGATTTGGTAACCAAATGGACCCTTTATAAGATCTTTAACTTTGAGTGTAAAATGAAACCCAATGGATCCTTACAGGCAACGACAATATACTCTTTTGTGTTTTGGGTCTGAGTGGCTAAATGTCATCAAATGGTGGTATAATATTACTTATAAAAACAACCGATACATCAGAGATAATGACCGATGTCCGATATCGACATCAGGGTCCAAAAACGACCGATATATCGGTTTGACCGATATATCGGTCGGGCTCTAGTTGAGATTGGTTTTACAGCTACAGCACGTTGAATTGCCTGCAATAACAAGTATACAGTAGCACACTAAAGAGTGAATCTGTAGTCACTGCTATCGTGCAAAGGATCAAATCATATCTGATGTCCTTCTAAGGTGGCTTCCAGTGGAATTCGTCCAGAATTCAAGTACAAAAGTATTGGTATCAAAATGTACTTAAAGTATCAAAAGTAAAAGTATTCATTATGCAGAATGTCCCATTTCAAGTTTTTAAACGTTTGCGAATCCTTTGAAAATAGCAGATCTACAACGTCCCAATGCGTCACATCGCAGCGCATTGTGAGCTTGTAGATCAGCTATTTTCAAATGGATGAAATGTGTACAGGGCTGAAGTTGTTTAGTAATAATAATCAAGATCTACAAAGTAACTAGTAACTGAAGTTTTCAAATAATTGTAGTGGAGTAAAAGTACAATATTTG